>NW_011887749.1:1131357-1135023 GCF_000806365.1 Fopius arisanus
ATATTCCAATGATAACACCCCATACGTAAACGATTTGGCGCGCATAGCGCGCCATATACGCTAGTAAATAAATAATTTCCATTCTTTTGAATTGTTTATTGCCAGTGTCAATGATTTTTATACGTATATACAGAATTTATATTTCACATAATTATATCTAGTTTGTCTTTAAAATAAAAAAAGAAATTTTTTTTATGACGTGGATTGAAACACGTTAAATTGAGAAAACAAATATATCCAAATATTGTACAAAACTAAAGGCTTATTCAAAATAATTTCAAATTGATATTTAAATTTTGTAGAAAAACAGGAATTTTAGAAATTTTACACTATTTCCTGGAGGTTGTCTAAAAAAGGAAAAGGGCCCACAGAAAATCAGCAGAGCATTAACAAACACATTGTTTTCATCGCTTAATAGTTGTATCAATTATTATGTTTCCGCATACCGCATAAGTCAGGTACTGGAGTCCCTCGAGAAGATACTTACAGGTATGCTCGGTCCAATTGCCACTAAACTCCACCGTTTCTAAGTATTTAAGATTTTTGAAAACACTTCCGGGTAGACCGTCAAACCGATTTGCGTCCAACAATAATACACGCAGATTTGATAAACTGTCAAAAGTTCCATATTTTATAGTGATTATTTCATTAAAATTTAAGTTAAGAATGTTCAGATTGTCGAGCCCTTCGAATGAGGTATAGTCCAGCTCCGTCACCAAATTATCCATCAACGATAACTCTTCCAGTTTATGGAACTTTGAAAAAGCCATGCTTCCGATGTCCTTCACGGAATTTCGTTCTAAGCTCATAATCACTAGATTTTCCGGGATCTCAGAGAACAGATCTGCAGATAATGTCGAGAAGTTTTGCCCGGATATTTCAATGGATTTCAGATTCGGAATACCTCTGAAAAAGTCTCTAGGAAATTCTTGAAGGTCATTGTTCATCATGACTACGCTGTCGAGGAGACTCTGATTGATGAAAGGCGCCGATGCTCCGTCAATGTTAACAGAATGAAATGCGGTATACTTTATAGCTGGGAAATGGCTGTATGCCCCCTCTGTTAAATTCAACGTCCTGAATTCCGGGAAACTATCTTCCGTGAAAATCAGCTGGTATGTTTCAACTTTATATCCGTCGATGATAGATTCCTTTTGGATCACTTGTACTTTGGCTGACGAATTCCAAGGCTTACAGGTTACGGTGCTCGAGTGTTCAGTTGACGTACAGTACTCAAATATGTCACCATAATCACTATTTGCCTCAATCAGATATGACATGATTGCACAAATGAGAACGAAAAAAATCTCAGACGTTTTCATTTCGGAATTTTTTTTTACACTGAATGTAAAGTTGTGATCAGATTCAAGGTTTATATACCGACGTAGAAACATTAACTGCAAATATGTAGCTGTGTGAGCAATAAAAGAAACCTGATAAGAATAGGAAAAAAAAAACATTTTTATTAGTGCTATACTATTCCTTTTTCATGATTAGAATTTCGACACGCCTGCCATCAAATTCAGTGACGCGGTCAGAAATTCCTACCCTTCAAATATCGTAGATATACCGAAAAGTTCTATTGCAAGAACTAGTTATTTTATCGTACAAAAACACAGTAACGATTTCATATTCCAACATAATACTTTTAATTATTAATCACACTGAAAATACTATCAGTAAAATACAAGATTTGGACTGTAATTTACAAGAAAATTAGGATTTTTTATCCCATCGACTACGATTTTTATGGTAAAATCCCAGATTCAGATCGTAAATGTAACGATGAATATAAAAAAAGTTTTTGTGGGCGACATCAAATGTTTAAGTTTGAGAATATCTTTCAGCGACATTTTTTCAAAATTTTCCAATGAGGATTTAAATTCAAGTAATCCGGAAATTTGAAAAAATCATGAAATTTTAGGAAACTTGTCAGAAGTCATGAAAGATAACTAATTATTTCTCCCAAAATTTGCCATCTGTATTTTTCGCGATGGTCTCTAAATTTTCTAACTCCAGATTAGCTTGTCGAGCTAGCCTGGATTGTTGGTTTACCGGTAATATTTGAATCAACTGTGGCCTCCATAAAGTCGGCAAAAAAAACCACTCGTCACAACATTCTTATGAAAAAATATGAAGACAAAAAATAAAAAAAAACCCTATAAAAATATCACTATCTCCCAGACATCCCGAGTCATCGGCGAAAAACTGCGCTTCAAAAATTATCCAAGTTTACCACTTTTAAAGAAGATTAGTCAATTTTCCTGCCTGATTGGCATCCATTTTGCAACTGTATTTCAATCAATTTTTCGTCTTCATTTAAGTCAATTGCTCGACTTGATTTGAGTGGATTGTTGTGCGTGAATCAAGGCTATTTTTCAGTTTGATTGATGCGAATTTTTCGACTCGATTCAAATGAATTTCCCGGAGTTCCGGTTTTCCAATTGACTCAAGGTACATCAAACAAAAAATTTGATGTACCATGACATCATAATTCTCCAAAAATGTTATGACATCAAAACAATATTTATTTCTAATGCTTTCCCACTGCTTTTCTCTCTTTTTCCGATTCCCATAAAAAACAATCAGAATTCTGCAAATACATCAGAGAGCTTCCGCGATAATTTTAATAATCTCCATGGGCCGTGGGATCACCCTGATTAATTACCCACTCGCTAGAAAACTTATCAGTTAATTTATTCAAATGAAGAGGATAAGAAATCCACATGAAAAAGAACGTTGATATTTTATACCCGAAGTTGACTTCCGCCTTTTTAGAGGGCGATACCAGAATTGGGGTTTTATATCTCAGGTAATTCTCCGTTGCGATCGTATCATCGTGTCACCCAACAAACATGAATGCTCACTTCAGATGGAAGAAGCACGCAATCTTAAAAAAAAAACCTGCGGTTTCACTTTCCCAGTGATACATTATGGGCTTTGCCACTCCTTTTATTCTATTTCAACTGTATGTTGTGACTATAACGGAAAAAATTGAGGGGAAACCATCAATGGATCAGACTCAACTATTCTCATTATACCTGACGGGGGCGAATTCAAAATAATTTGGTAATTACTCAAGGTGTAAACCAGGCGTTTATTTATTCTCCTAAGAAAACTCGGGAAATTGAGATGGAATCAATTTCAAGTGGTCGTCCTCACTTGCTCTGTAGAATTCTACCTCACACTAGAATTGACCACTACATTTGATACAGGGCCTCCCAAAGCATATGAGCAAAGTCAATTTTCAATCACACTTAATCATAGGATTTACATAAATCTCATTTTGTCATTGTACGAATTAAAGTTAAGAAAAATGAAATACAACGGCTTTGAAGGGGTCAACACTCGTAGTATTTCATGTTGACAGTTTGTGGCAGCATTTGATGACAAAAGTTTAGATTTTATTTCTTGAATTTTTCAATTCAACATGTAAATGCGCAGGATACGGTACAGCATGAACAAAACTCGCTGAAAGTCTACACTTAAATAATATATTGAGGGAGAATTTTAAGGGCTCCTTTGCGGGGTGTACGTTATTCAATTTGGCCACATGCTATGGAAGTCCAAGCAAATAAATATTGTTCCCTTTTTAAAAAAAAGCATGTAACGTTTTTTGTCAGCTTTTTTTGGCGCTATGCATATCAAAATATATCTATATAATAT
>NW_011887749.1:1135673-1138239 GCF_000806365.1 Fopius arisanus
ACTTTTTTGTTAATGAAATAAAATGGGTTAAGTTGCAAGTCGAATTTCAAGGGAGCTATATCGATCTAAAGTAAGAAATAATACTTTGAACAAGGATCCAAGTCCACATATAACTCTCCCAACTAATAACAACAAAAGAAATAAATCGGCTTTATTAACTCTCGAGCGTGAAACACAATTGCAGAGGAACGATAATTAGTTTTTCGGCGTCCCTGCTAATTTCACTATTTTCGAATTGAACTTAATTGTTCTTGATTCTCCGAGAAGAGGGTGTGTCGTAGGAAAGTATCAATGAAATAATCAATCACTTTATCCAATCCATTGAATTGATCGTGACTGCATAAAATGCAAAAGATCTTTAGCAAAAAAAAAAACCGCCAACGCTAGCCTGAACTACTAGTAGACAGTAAATTTCCGTCCCTCAAAGTGCATATAACCGAGTGGAAATCGAATCGAAGTTTTGATCAAGCGTTGATGAAGTGCATCGTCAAGGGCTTGATCAGACATGTAATGCAATTAAATGTAGTGTAATTTTGCAAATTTTCCATAGGGGACACCGCAGCCTTCAACCAAAAGTATGTGACACTAAAAGTCCATAAGTCCCAAAGATCCATGTCAAAGTGTAAAATGGTAAAGCTCCAACAATTCAAAGTCTTGAAAACAAAAAATAAGACAGATTTTCACAAATTCGAGTCACGGTTTTTTCCTGACATAGAAAAAATATGAAGATTGTCTTACAAAGAAGTATGAATTCCATAGAATTTAACGGATCATTCCCTCATTTCAAGCTTCACACGTACGCTTACTTTTCCCAAAGTCTCGTAGAAACTTGGTATGCTCTGGAAAGTTGCCGAGTCGATAATTCGTGAAGGTCGTGATAAGTGATTTGGAAGTTGGCACGTTATTTTTGGATGGGAGAATTCTGATATCTTCCTTAAAACCGAGTGGAGCGGATGGAACTACTCGGGGGTTTATTATTTTCATGATAGACACCACTGAAGGCTTTGGAGTTTATATCTGCGAAATTACATCGAAGTCCTATTATCTGATAAATGAATCGCAGGGCATTTAAATCATTTTTTTTATCAAGGAATTCATTTTTCCAAATAATTCATATACTATCACTTATATATTGCCAATTATATATGCAAGTTGAACTTTAATTTTTCAGAAATGCCTAAATAAAAAAATTAAGTGAATTGCTTCTCTCAGTAAATGTCTTCGCACATAAAAAAATTGGGAATCCCGATGTCTGACCACTGATACAGACTTTCTACTGAACGTGTTGATCGTAATGCAGAGGCCGTTATTTTATCTCTAATCCGATTGGCACAAGTGGTCTCATTACTCTAGTTTATGATACATTTCGTGTCAGGATGAAAAATTATTTAGGGGGAAAAACGAGGTCAGTGCGCCAGTAATTGATAATTGCCATTCCCATCAGTTATCAGTAACAACTCGATTACCAATGACTTTGAGCCGAGTTTTATTGACGAAACGTGAAGAACATTCTGGTGATTTACTGGCGAACCGCAACTAGTCATCCGATAGTGCATACAAACCCTTCAAATCTTCCATTGATAAAGCCTTACGATTTTCCCGGAAATCTCCCCTTAACGAGCACAGAGCATTTCCCCAGAGTCCATGGACTCAAATTCCAACTCCGATTTCAGTGTTATTAGAGCCTTCCTATAAACAGTCGCTCTCCATTTTCAATATTTTTATTTCAATTATTTTTTTTTATATATTTTTATATTTTTATATTTTTATATTTTTATATTTTTATATTTTTATATTTTTATATTTTTATATTTTTATATTTTTATATTTCTATTTCAATTATGCATCCAGAAACATTGATTACTTGAATCAAATTACAATCTCTGTTACTTATTTTATATCTAGTTCTATATGTAGTCGCGTTATTATGAATTAATTGATTTCTTTAAAATCGAAAATTTTTATTGTTTTAATGAATTCATGTTTTCATTAATTTATTGAAAGAACTTCAAAATTGGATTTCATAATATATTTTGACTACTTTTGAAATTTCATGTTAGAAATATTGTCGGTAATATCACCGACAGGTAATATATCCCGAGGAATAATGAAAATACTTAGATTGTTGATGACCTAAACAACCCAACACGTAGACCAACCCAAGTGGACAAAGGGCCTCGTCTTTGGGGCAGACCTCACACCCTGGATAAACTTTTTAATAAGCTCTAGAGCAAACAACATTGGAAACTATCAACCTAGCTGTAATTCTATCCAACTAAAAAAAATTGTTAAACATAAATAAAAAATCGAATTGTATAATAGAATAGTAGGTGATATTATTTTCCCTACATTCGATCCAATATTCAGGATAATAAGCTCCCGATCTGATTATTTTTCTATTGTTATGGGATGCCCGTTGCGTATTATTCTAAAATCATTAGAATCGAAAAGATTTTATCGAGTGGAGAGACAAAAATTATGCGATTTGAATAAAAGTGGTTTTCAGTGTTATGCAAATAAATTTATTTATTCGATTCAAATGAATCATTTTTACGGGTTTTACAAT
>NW_011887749.1:1139094-1141660 GCF_000806365.1 Fopius arisanus
AGGAAAAAATTATCCAACGGATCGGAAAAATGTTGAAAATCAGAAAGTGTTATTTTACCAACAAAATTATAGAATTGCCATCTTTCGTAATTTATGATTTGAAAGGAGAGGTTTACAATTTCGAAAATCGTGAGCACTTTGTAGTATACGTCGCACGAAAAGAATTCCATTTTTTAATGGATATCATAAAATGTTGTACGATACATGTGAAAAAAGTAGTTTCCAACGAGTGTGATTACATTTCTTGAAAAATTCCTCTACACGGAAAGAAATATTCCAAAAAAATTACGGAACATTTCACGAAGTCCGCCAGCGAGAATCGTTTTCAGGGAATAAATCTGGAACTTTCAGTAAATTTTCGGGTTCTGTCACCAAAAAAATACGAAAAAGTCACGTAATTTTTGTAGATATTTTAAAATCGAACGGAACTGCAAGACTTATTATGCCTCAGAACATAAAAATTCCTGGCTATTCAAAAATTTTTACGGAACAGATCGTACAATTTTTGTGATGATTCCTTCGCTTGCAGATTACGTGAAATGTTCCGTAATTTTTCTTGAATATTTCTCTCCGTGTACCACTCAATATCATGGTTAAGAATTTAAAAAATCTTCAACAAAAACTATTGGAGAAAAAAAGTTATATCGAGAATATTTTATATTTTAGTTAAATACTTTCGATCTTCCATAAATATCAATGAATATTTGATACTCCCACGATTCTAATAACAATATACTGGGATTAAATATAGTGTAAATATAGAGTAAATATACTGGGATTGATTATAAAATATACTTTAATGGGTATATTGTTATACTTATTTTAAGTACATTTATATACTTGACTCAGGTATTTACGTTTTTCCGTGTACTTTATCTACTATTTATTTGACCACAGAGGTCTGCGTAATTGTAGAAAAAAAGGCAAATTCCCATACATAACGTTATTTACTTGACAGAAGACGTTTTGTTTTGACGTGACGACTTTCCTCACTTTACCCCTTGACAGTGATGAATAGATAATGCTCATTGGGGTGAAGTTACGTAATGTCATTACCTTTCAAGGAAATTATTCCATGGGAATGAGGCATACGTGCCGAGAAAGGGGGAGGAGCCCTCAAGTATTCGCCGTGTTAATTTCCGTTTTCCGGTTGAATTTTAGGGAGGATTGACTCGATGTTATTACCACTTTCTTTTTATCAAATACGTGTGGAGGCAAACTTCATTTTCCTCTGGGAATTGACTTTGTTAACGGTAATAACGTAGTTTTATGGGAAAATCGGCGAACCATTGGTAAAAGCTTTTTGCCGTTGATACAAACAACTATGGCTGTTTGAATCGAGTGAGTACTAGTCATTAAAAAACGTTGATGGACTTTTGACTGGTGCCCCGATTTTCCTGTCGATTTTAGAAAAATATTGGATGCTTGTGGACTACTGGTCATTTTCGGACGAAATACATGGACTTTAATTGGGGAAAAAAATCATTGAAATTGAAATTTTATCGGCGATTCGATAGAATTTACAGCTGTTGAATAATTCGAGTAATCAAGGTAATTAAATGAAATGTAAAGTTTTTGCAGTTTTCATGGAAAATCAAATTTTTTATTCAATAGATCCTCGAAGATTTATCAGTAAACGAGAATGAAATACGATTATCTGTATTTCTTTATCATTAAATTGGAATTTTTATGTACAACAGAAAATTCTTCAGAGTGAATTCCTAACTCTCAATTTACGTCCCGTGTATAGACTGATAAATTGTTTGGAATGAATCAGAATGTCGTCACATCACGTAAAAGTAATGAAAATGGGAAAGTAGAAGTCACGTAAGCCAAATGGAAAGTTTGTGTTGGAGAAAATGATGATTTATGTGGAAAACTGTCAATTGAAAGATGAGAATGTATATTCACAGCGGAGAAACTGCAGAACTTGCTCTTAAAGAATTGAGAGTATTTTTCGAGTGGACTTTCTTCTGTGACTTGACTCTATTTTTTGGGTGAGAGCTTGGAAGGGTTAAAGTGGGTGATACATCATCCTGGGAATGATTCTTTGAAGAGTCCAAGGAGGGATGGAAGGCGACGAAAGATTTCCTTTTGCCTTCATACGTACATCTAGGTCACAGGGTCTGTACACCACACACGTCTCTCCTCAACTCTTCCTCTTATTTTTTATTTTCCTGTTGATTTTTCGTTTTCTTTTTTCATTTCACGCCGCGTAGGTGGACGAACGAGAGTTGACAACTGAGTGCCAGATGAACGTGTAAACTCGAGAGAGAGACTGACTATTCTGCCTGGAGAATAGCAATTTTTCAGTAAACTTGAAATTTTAGGGGAGAAGATGATCAAATGATAAGGGAAAATAGTGAGATTTGAATGAATGTGAAATTTGAAGAATGTTGAACTTTTATTTTTCGATCAAGTGATTCTTTTTGGGTGGAATGAAAGTCCTCCTGTATCAAGTCTGAATTAAAGACGTCGGCCGATCCAATTATTGATTCAGGTCAAGTTCTATTTGACTTGAACTCACTTAACTTGATTCAAGTTGAGATTTTGGGCTGATTATTTA
>NW_011887749.1:1142845-1144053 GCF_000806365.1 Fopius arisanus
ATTTTTATCAGTGCAATTTCATCTGTCAATTCGAAACAATCAATTTTTGATGCACTCTGGGGATTTTTTGTAAAAGTATTTAATGCGGCGTATTCGCTGAGTGAATTTAATCTCCATAAAAATTGCAATCGCCGCCATAAAAACGGACAAGTGCTCTGAAATAATTTTCCTCTGGCGGGGTCAGACGGAATGCTGTTTACCCAAAAATTCCTTGACTTGAGAATGCGCAGGACTTCTCAGCAGCCCTTGCCATTCCTTCTTGGATTTGAAAGTACCTCGGATAACGGTTGCATCCCTGAACGAAATAACATAAGACAGCAATATTTACGGAATGTGCATAAATGCGCAAGAGTGGAGATTCAATTCCTCACCCGGAATTTCTGAAAATGAAATTCAATATTCCCGTTTCTGATTTATGACTTCCCGCGGGAGGAATCTCATTTGGCAAGTCATGTGGAATAATATTCGTTCAATCACGATATTGCGGAGATTTGGAGCTACTGGGGTCAATGGTGTGGAATTTAGACATCTATCACCGGAAATTTCATGGAGTCATTTACCATTAGAATACTGTAGGAAGTTTGTTTTTAGTTGTTTAATTTCCACAAATTATTGCAACTCTAATATATTGAAAATGTAATTTAAAATTATTACATAAAAATTGCGAGCGATCATTGGTGTTCAAAGGAATTTGAACACCAATTTGAATTTGAACTTGAATTTTGAATCCTGTTACAAAAATCAGATTTTAAGTTCAATTGAATTTATAATAGTTTAGAATGAGAGTTTCATACAATATTTCCAGGAACTATGTGTAATTGTGTATAATAAGAAAAAATTGTTTATTATATTAGATCGTTCAATACTTATTTGAATTTTCAGTTAATTAGAGATGTCATAGTTTTTTTTCTTGTTTATAAGTGCATTTTCTGTTGCTGTCCTTTATTTTAAGGATATATTTAATATTTATATTTGACATTCTGTTTGATTTTCACCTGGAATTCTTCGTGGAATTCCAATACAATAAAAGTTGCCGGTATTCAGTCTGGAAAATTGTGCCAACAGTATAATTTTGTTACAAAACTTTTTACGCATTGAGAAAAAAATAACTTTGCTAAATAAATTTACTTCGATCATAAATTCCATCATAAATTTACACTGTTGGGAAATGACACTTGAAATTTTCAACAACGATAAAGTGACGTGAA
>NW_011887749.1:1144400-1150901 GCF_000806365.1 Fopius arisanus
TTGAAACCCGTTGGATAATTACCAGAATGAAATCTATGTCTCTACGAAATTTCGCTCTCGAAAAATCCCGCTGTAATTTCCTGTAAATCTCATCCCCTCAAACAAATCCGCAAACTAATCAGCAAATATCTTGCGTACATATCTCCCGTATTTCCCCCTTTACCTCTGAATTCATTACCCGAAATCTAATGGATGGTTGGGAAGTTTGGACATGAGGCAGAGGGTGAGTCAAGTTGGATTGAATCGAGTTGAGTTGCGACTACATAAATAAGTGCAGTATGTTTATCTTGGGGGTTTATCGTTTCCACGATAGGAAGACCAGAAAATGATACAGCCCCTTCTCGCAAACTGGTAAAAGTGGAGAAAATAGGGTATTAAGGGGATTTCACTGGGTGTTTATCTTCTTAGAATTTATTCTCTCTTTTTTCGATTCTGCGGTGAGAGCTTGGACTTTTCCAGTGATAATTGTGGGGACCTGCAGTTTCATTGTTTTACATACAGGGATTCGTTAATTTTAATGAGATGGAGATTATGGTAGTTTTAATTATTCAAATAATGAATCAAACGTGGACACTTGGAATTTATTTATGAAGAAATCCTGTGGCTCAGCACAATGCTGACTCGCTCATATTAGACAGCAAATAATTAATGTCATGAAGTAAATTTTTTAAGTCAATCCAAATCGATCTCTGGAGAAGAAAATTTATCTTGCCAACTAACGATTTAAATGGACTTTTCATTTTTTTAACGCGAATAATTTAAGTAGGTTGAAATGGTGGATAATTTGTTATGAGATATCAGTATACTTCTCCAATTTTTTAATATCTAATAATAAACAATTTAGACTTAATTCTCTAGTTACAATAGAAACATTGATTTTCCCAATGTCATATTTTATATCATTATATTTACGATTCAATTTACAGTTTTCAATAATTTTGAAGTTCAAATGGCTAAAAAATGAACAAATAGAAATGGACGTTTAAATAAAATTGAAAAATTGATTATGATATTGATTTTCGAGGAATTTTCCAGATATCTGCACATTCTCAGATGACAATTAATTAAAAATTGACTTTTACAATTTCTTTTTCCCAGACACTCACAGCTATCAACCGAAAAAATCTCCAAATTAACAATAAATCCTGCCCTAAGGAAAAAAAATAGTAAATTGGAATAAAAATTGTTTGGAACCTAACAAATGAAATTACTGAATAATCGCAAACACATATGTGATTGCGAGTGCTAAATATTGAATTAAATAAATTTTTAAAACAACTTATTGAAATGTTGAAGTTCAATCGTAACTTTACTCATTTTTTAAAATCAAATTTGAAATTAATATTCATTAAAATATGCCTGATGAGATGCATTCAAGATGGATTCAATTTAGAAACATATTTGGTGACTTCAACCAATTATTTGCCTTAGCATATTAAAATTAAAAAAATATTTTTTAAGTTCTCAATAATCAATGTTCTCAAAATTTAATTTAATAGAATTAAATAGTTAATTTTTCTGCTTTGACTCGACGTAACTGTGTCATCAAGAGTATAGTTTTCTATTTTCCCCACATATTTATTAAGCAACAGTAAATTAGGGTGAATCTGCCGAAGGATTAAATTAATAGTTACTTATTTCAAAAATATGCTTATTATTTTCAATTTAATTTAATAAAAACAGCCATTTTTGGTCGCAAGCAAATAAGTTTATTCTATTTTTCTAAATTTTTCTCCCAGCTTAATATACATCTATGGAACGAATTTTAACTGCATCGAGAGCCAAAAAAAAAAATTAACGCTGGAGTGGCGAACGCCCCAACATATTCAAGTCAACATATTCATTTTCAGGGGCTTTGTATTTACCTTTTGTTCCATTCCCTCCATCACTCTTTCAACTCTTTATTTCTTCCTCAGGATTCCCCCACCCGTTTTCTTTATTATGCAGCATCCCACCTTGCTGTCTACCACGACAGATAGAAGTAGCAGAAGAGAACATAAAGGAAGTGAGTGAGAACGAGACAGTTGAAAAAGCGATTCGAAAGATTGAGGACACGCGATTTGTTCACTGAGGCGATGTGGCGTTGTTAAATCGACCCATTTTCATCCCCCCAGCATTCGAGACACTTTTTTTTATTCTCCTCTTCCTGAATTTTTTTCCACCCCCCTTTTTTCTCCGCCCCTTTTATTGTCAACATAACCCATTAGAACAGAGTCATTATTTCTAGTGAATTGCGGCGATCATCTGGGAATTCGAGAGCAAATCGACAGCCAGCTATATACAAAAAGGTATTGAGATAGCGGAAATTTATTGACACAGGTGATGATCTTCATTAGCAAGCGGAATGAACTTGTGGAACGAGAGGGTTTGGTAAAAGTTGGGTTTTATCGTGAATACTGACAAGGTGAAAAGCAACTTCTCCCCGATGATGATATCCTACTATTGCACTATTCCATTCATGTTATATTGATCCTGGTGTACGTGAACCTGAAGGTGGAATTGTTATTTAGTAACTCCATTTCCGCTTTTCGGGGGAAAGTAGGACACGTGCCAATAAAAAGGTTCTTTTCAGTGGTAGAGGCCTCGGTCGGACCATTGACGCTCGTCACTACCGTAAATTGCTACGTTAAAACATGCAATGGGCTTGGACTAACCGGCGACCTAACCTTTATGCCTTGCTGTTAGTCAAACATTTGTTTTTTTTTTCTTTCCTTTTTCTTTTATTTTTCCACCAATGCCACCACTTTTTTCTCCACATTCTTTAGTTTCTGCAAATATATATAATATACAGAGTCTTTTGAATTACTGGAAATTTGAGTTAAAAATTCATGTAAATTTCAAATGATATGAGTGTGAATACAATTTTGGGAAGCGTTGCCACATAACCGTTTTTTTGAAAATGTTTTGTTGATTTTGTACTGTTACAGATAATCGAGTGAAGTCGATCACGCGGAGAATTGACACTTTTCACCGCAGCTACCTGATACAGAGCTTTTTATGATCTGCCCTATTCTGGAAAAATCAACAAGAATTTTATCTATCAGGTAGAAAAATATCACGCGATAAAATCGTTGTAAATATTATAGATTAAAGCGTCAAGCGATAGGGGATCATCTGGAAGGATTATCACAAATCTTTTGATGATCCTTCATGAGAAATAATGAGGTAATTCAATCTTCTCGGGGTCTCGATTGTGAATATAGATGCTAATCGTGTTGTGGCTTTAGAACTTTGTCGCAAACCCTTGGTCATTGATCAAGCTCTCGGGGGTTCAATAGCTCGTTACAATGTCCATATTATTATCGCTCATTTATAATAATAATAGGTAGACATGTCCGTTTTAAATAAATCAGCTTAGTATTATTGTCAATCTCAAATTCGAAATCTTCATCATTTTTTCTTCTAATGCTCAGTCGGCGAGATTCTTCCATGTGATATTTTCAGGTGCGATATTTTAGGTGTGATATTTTGGCTTGAGCCATTAATTTTGCAATGAACGCTTGAAATTCCATCCTTATTGTAAAAATTCAATATCAAATTCAATAAAGTTTTAAATAGATTCATAATTCAGTGGAATTGATTATTGAATGTGTCGACGTTTTTATCGGTTTCTGAGAAATGGGAATGAAAAATTGTTAAAAATTTCAAGTTTTTTCACTTGAAATAGTAACTATCATTTTTAACAGTGTATGTATATTGTTTAGGAAACATTCATTCAGTTTATATAATACATTACTCATTTTTTCAAATGGAAAACTTACAAATGGAACTTCCGCCGTCAAGTCATCAAGTGTTATGGTATGTACCGGCCACGTTTGCCTGGATTTTATTGGCTGTTTGGGTGTGACACGTGTTGTAAACTCCTCGACATAAACCCAATAAACATCGACATCTGTTTTTGGAAAATTTTCCCGGTTGAAAACTTTCCGCGTTTTTTTGTAATCACGACGCGCACGCGCACGCATGAAGAGCAAGTGATCCCTTCGCGGTACAGGAGTCATTACTGTCACACAAACAATGACTTTTACCGTACAACAAAAAAAATAGCAACTAAAAAAAGTGATGAACTCAAGATCAAACTAAAATTTATTGACATCAATGACATTCTGAGTGAATATTTCCATAAATTGCATTTTATGGAATTGCCAATTAAATATTTCATGACTTCATTATTTTTTAATGTCGATGAAATTTTTATGATCTCGAGTGTTGAAAATATCCCATTGGAATGGCATGAACTACTGTTGAGCTGTAACTGTCCAGAGAGATGCTTTATAAACCTAATCATTGGTCATTGTCGCCGATAACGGCGTCCCAGCCTTGACCAATAATCTCTGATGAGCCGTAATAACACATACGACACGTCAATGCACGATGTCCATGGCTTTCAATACAAAGTCGAAATCATGAGAAATTACTGGAATCCAAGTGATTTTCCCTTACAAATCAAAATATCAACATAACACTGAGAAAATAAAAGTGTCTCTTGCCAAATATATTTTCTTCTCGCTAGCAATGAATCTGGTAATCACTGTATAAATGTTCCTATAAGGTACACTAGTTCTTAAAATATTTTCTTGTTTATAAATATTCTTGGCAAACGCAATTTTTTTTCGATGTCAGGTTTCACCCGATATCTCGGAATTGAAGGAACATAGGGATTTTTTCGCAAAAATACTTTCTATAGAAAAATATGAAAGCTACAAAAAAGGTTTTTATGGAAATATAGGTATCTCCGTTCATTTCCGAGATATCGGCTATGAATTGGTATCGAAAAAATGCAGTTTTTCAAATTTATCTCTTCGCTGCTGAATCACGATAAAGAAATCCTGGAGATAAGTTAGAATTGAAAATAAGACGCCAGTTTTCAACAAATATCTGGAAATTGAAGGAAAATGATAACATTTGCCTTCCAGTTTTCTCGTCTTTCTCTGTAAAAAATCTTTAAGGATGATCTGCTGCTATTTTCTTATTTTTCCAGTTATTTTTTATAACTTTTCACTAAAATTTATTGATTTTTTATTAAATTCTAGTAAAAACTTGATTCAAGTATACGCCAAGTTGATGTAAGTGTATAATTGATTGCAAATAGAATTTTTGGGGAAGAAATGACCCTTTATTGTTATGAATCGGCAATTTTGAGAGAAGGTTGATTCTCTTGTCAGACTGATTACACTGATAGACTGAATTGGTGCTTCGATAATTGAAAAAAGTTTGTCACATTATAGAGAAGGTGTACCTGTTGCAAAAAAGATCCAAAGCTATGCAACAAGTCGAAATGGTTGGCGTTCGTAAGGGCCAGTTACGATACGAGGGAAATAATATTTATAGGACAGCTTTGCTTGTCCATTCGTATGACACGGAAGAATCGATTCGTCAAGCCTCTGGGAAACCTTGCATACATGCAGAATGGGGGAATATAAAAAAGTGATCAATTATTTGGTTGCCGTAAAACTGTTCTAGTGGATTTTTTTTTATTTCGGGTCTATGGAATTCCTATTTGTAACAAAAAGTGGTAGTTTTTGGGGGAAAATTATTTTCAGAAACAGGATTTTTTATCGTTATCCAATAATTGATCGCTTTTTTTTATGAGAGAGTTTTCATTTATTTTCTATGAAGCTGTGCAGAAGGCGAGAATACGGGGATGTGATATTTTGATATTGCATATTTAAGTTTGAGATTTTTTTTTTGAAATTTCAGGGAAAATATGACGGTAATTGTCGTGAGCGTGACATTCCGCGGAAAATCGTTATAAAAGGTCACGTTTTAGGTAGAATCTGAGAAAATCAATGAATT
Source organism: Fopius arisanus (assembly GCF_000806365.1). Taxonomy (NCBI): domain Eukaryota; kingdom Metazoa; phylum Arthropoda; class Insecta; order Hymenoptera; family Braconidae; genus Fopius; species Fopius arisanus. Next base: position 1,150,197 of record NW_011887749.1, read on the forward strand.
TCCCGTGGGAGTCTAATGAAAATTTCATATCTTGATTGAGTTTTCAAGGGAATGCTAACATTTAAGAACAAAATAGTATAAATACGTAATATTTTCTGAATTTTCAATATTGATTTTAAGAAAAATACGGACTCTTTATTGTTCGGACGAATTTTTTTTCAAATTGAATTTTCAATATTAAAACAATTAAAATTGAAACTCTGAAAATGAATATTTAACAACAAAAATATTTCACTTACTTACAGTTTTCTTTTTTTACTGAAAATGTTTAAAAAGGGGGAATTTAGTTGTCCATTGGAAATTAAATCAAAACATTTTTTCGTCAAAACTAAAATGACAATGAGTGCAATTCCACTGGATATTCCATAAAATAGAAATCATATATTGTCATTTTATTCTGTTGCAAGTTCTACATTGCAGATTCCAAGATTCAGAAAAGATTCTCAAACTTGTTTTTCTCCTTACGAGATCTGACCCAATGCAGTATTGCTATCTCACTGTAAAAGAGAAAATGACTTGTCGATGGGGATGAATTCTAACACGATTTTGCCGCAGTGTCGGATTGAATCGAACTGGAAACTATCATTCTGATGCGTTTGACCGTAATCGACTCGTACCACTTGCCCGACTTCCTTACAACTTCACGTTCTCTATTTTCTCGTACGATGATACTCAATGGTGTCTGCAGCTGCATGCCCTATATCA
>NW_011887749.1:1151831-1156868 GCF_000806365.1 Fopius arisanus
CGAGACCCATCCGGTACATGTTTGCCCAGACCTCGCGTTTCCTCTACCTCTCACTCCTCCTTTCTCCTCACCCTCTCCTACCACATCACCTTCCCCGTCTTCCACCCTCTCCTCCTCCTCCACCTCCTCCACCTCCTCCACCTCCTCCACTCCCAACGAATTTTCCAGTGCGCCTATATTCCAACGATAGGAATCTGAATGGACTGACTCACACGATCGAACCACTGACACGCCCCTCTCACTCTCCTATACTTATCCTCGGCTCAAGTCTATTCCCTTTCCGGATATATAACTCCACAAGGATATCTTCGACTTCACGACTCAACCTTGTTGAACCATTCGTTCCAACTAACCCCGGGAGTTATTCAGTTTTCGTTTCAATTACCCCGAGGGAGAAAAAAAATCCACCGAGAAGGGTTCCTTGAGTCAACAGAATGCTCTTCTGATGAGCTTTGAGGGACGAATCGTGACAGATGACAAATTTTCACTCAATTTTCCCCAACAGCCTCCGCTATTTCTTATCGTATTGCAATTCCTGGCATATTTCAGAACATATTCTCACTGGAAATTCACATTTTCAGAGAAAATCAAGAGGAACTAGAAATTTGCGATCCACCTTTTTTTACTAAAAATATATTCCCGGATTTTAAACCATTTGGTAGAAAAATCATTAAATTCACTTATTTATCATAAATTCAATTTCATTTTGACATTGCTGGCAGTACCGGCATTATACTGAAAATTCGATGGAAAATTAATTGAATCCTTTATTCTATCCGACTTTAATTTGAATATAAATTGTGCACAATGAGTTCATCGCCACTTATTATAAAAAAAATCAATTTGGTAGTGATTTTAACTCTATTTTGATCTCCATAACATGAAAAAAATGAAGAATAGTTTGGCTCGGGTCCCTGGGCTTCAAAAGAATTCAGTTCTAATCTTTGAGTATCGAATAGTTGAGAGGGCAAACGAATAGCAATTTTGTTGAATCGTTCATTCAAATTTCGCGATGCAAAAATGTAGCAAGTGATTGCCAATGCTTTTGATCCTTTTTCCGGATCGGATCAACATTTTTATCATTCCCAAGAGGTTGCACTTTGGTATTTTCAGCTTGTATTGTCCCTCACGTTCATATATTCATTTCCCCATAATAAAAAAATACAAATAATCATTATTACTACATTATTAACAAAATAGCGCAGTTCTCATTTAGAAATCAAATAGTGAAGTATTATTTCCACTCACCAGATTAATTCATCAGAGCCACAAAGAAAGAAAATACGAATTAAAAAACATGTTTTTCTAATGCTAAAATTTGAAATTTAAATTTTGCATCCGCGGAAAATGTCGGAAGAGAATTTTCATTTTCAAGAGTATTTTATATAATTAGAGTATTTTTTCATTTCATCCAGACACAGATTTTAAATTGCATAATGCAGAGTCTAGAACTAAAACTTTTCGAGAATTTTCATCTCTCTGTGCATTTTCTCGATCGATTAGCTTTCCCGTTATTCATCATTACTTATCATCCCGATTTAATTAAATTGGAAAGTCTATCCGGTGAATAATTCCGGAATTATCCCCCAACTTTTGGCGAGTTTGAACACTGAAAAAAGTTAGTGCGGAATTATCAAACATACCATTATCGGTAACTGTACTAATCCACCGGTAAATCAACTTCCCCATTTGTCCATAGGTTTAATCCAACGATATTTACATCGGCCAGGGAATAGTCCGCCGTAAAACAGTCTGAATTTTATTTCGAGGTGATTAAATTTCTTTCTGTCTGATCATGAAAAAGATTATTATCTCTTATTTCGAAACCACATAAGGAATTTTAAATCGTCGCATTCCAAGATAAATACGATGCATTTCATGAAACAGTAATGTAAAGTAGAAGTTTTAAAGCAGTTTCATTCGATGGGCCTTTAAAATGCGATTTCCCATCATTTTCATGGAGTACTCATGATTTTTTTAATCGATTTTTATTTATTTCTGTGAAAAAGATAAAGAGTCGGAACTATTATATGATATTCAAGAATTCTAATATTTAATAGATCGTTGATTACTTAAATAATTAAGAAAGACATAGTTAATAATTAATAATTAATTACTTAGTAGCGGAAAGTTTACAAATTTAATTTTAATTCGAATAAATTGTTTCTCAATCATAAAGTAGTATAACTATTTAATGGCAGTTAAATACAAAGAAAAAAATGGAGAATCCAGTTCTGAAAATTGAAACGCAATTTTTTAATTATTCTTTTAAAATATTTATATCAATGTTTTGAACAGTGCCTTGATCCCTGAATACACTCCTCTATGATCATTATAAAAATGATTAAAGAGAATGAATTAATTGAAGCTGAGCAATTGCAGGTCTTGCAAGTTTGGAAGGTACTTTGAGCAGGTGTACTTTGAGCAATGTACATAGACCATAGGAGGCCATTAAAATCCGTTGCACGGGCAATAACCTCCAGTGACGAAATTATGGAAATTGAGCAGCAGTGTGCAAAGCAATGTATTCGAGACGACGAAATAGAGTTTAGGCGCGACTCTCATTTCGCAGCGAATATTCTGTCGCGTTTGTGGGGTACACCTGCTCCAGTTACTACGTATCTTACAACTTCGCTTTGGTATCATTATCGTCAAGGTTCCTTCTGTGAGTGAAGATCCGAGTTGTCGATATCGAAAGTTGGTAATCCCTCAAAAATCTCGTCCACTCGTGTTCACAGAAAACCTAATGGAAGTTTTGTTGCAGTCGACCACTGCGTTTCGAGAGAATGCGGTGATTTGATGTGGACGTCCACATGAAAAGGGTCCACATTAGCGGTATTGGACTTATCTATATGGGTGTATATCTGATGAAATTTGGAACATTTTAAGATCTCACACATCCTGCTCGATGGGGAAACTACGGAGTCATAAACCTTCAAAGGTCAAAATGCAAAAGCTTTGTATTCAGAAGAATAACATCAAAGTTCAAGTGTCATCTGAGAAGTTAAATGGATAATGGTTTGAAAACCTAGGAAAACCCCATCAGGACATAAACCATCGTTTATTGCTATTCAATTATCAGGTTATCATTAAATAAATAAGCATCAACAAGGTGGCCCCTTTTCTCGGAGATGAAATAACTGATTAAGACGGAAAGTAAGTATTATTATAATAACTGTTATTATTATATGAACTTTAGGATCCATCAAATTGCGTGAAACACAAACAATCAGGACAACATGGTGGACATTTTGTCACTGCGCAAATCAAGCGTTTCAAGAACCGATCAGAAATTAATAAAAACTTGAATGAACCTACTCGGTGTAGGTTGGGAGAAAATAGTCCGAATTATCGCCAATAATATTAACGGTGTCCCCCCCTTTCCCCTCTTTCCGCTCCTTTTTTACTTTCCTTAAAATAAATTTTTGATTTCGAGTGCTAACAAGCCATAAAATCACTTATTCCAGATAAATACATGAAGTTTTCTTGGCTAGTTTTAAGTATATGTGTATACATTTGTAAATATTATAGTGTTAATAAAATTCTGTCACTAAAGAAAAAAGCGCATTGGCCTCGTCAACAAAGTGTCCCAATATAGCGCAGGTTCAGGTCCCGGTGATGGAAGGGATTTTTTCATCGCCCGAACCCAGTGCATGTGGAGGCTAGTTATGAGTTAGCTTGGGGGCAGGTGCGGGTAGCGAATCAGGCTGGGGTACTGGGATGGGTAGGTAAAAGACCAATGGTCGTACAATCTGGCACCGCTCAATAATAATAATAACTCTAGCTTCGCTACAAAAAATTCAGTGGAATTAATTTCTTATCTTTTAAGATCGTTGTATCGCGATAGTCTGTGCAAAAAGTTTATCCGCTGTAAAACGGGCGAGTTTAGAACATAATCCTTTCACGATATATAGTCTCACTAGATTGATTGCATTGGGCATGAATAGCTGAAGCATAACTATATATTTTCCATATTCACTAGTTTCAATTATATAAATTTATGAATTTTCGATAATAGTATCGCGTAAACCAAAATATCAATCTCATAGGTCAATCGATACGATTTTTCTTTATTACATGTTTTTCTTTATTTTTAAAACTGTCGGGCCATTGATTAAAAAAATGTCAATCAGTGAAACTATGTGCACATTTTGAATCAGTCAAATTTCAAAAATTTATGTCTCAAGTTCAAAAAGTTCAGCCACAAACGGAAAGGGCTCGTTTTGTCGTTAATTTTTTTACCATTTCACCATAATTTTTAACGGAAACTATCGAAAAAAAAATTCTACGCTAGAGTAATCTTAATAAATTTCTCATGAATGAAAACCCAAAGAAAGATTACTCCTCAAAAAAAGTAATTGTGAAACTCGAAATGCTTGTTTTGGTGTGAAAATCAGTAGCAAAGGCAATAATAAAAAATAAAAATTATGGATATTTCATAGAGTTGAGCACGAGTATGCGTGTGAACGTGACGTCACTCTATCGTGTCGCATCAAGAATGGCGTGGTGTTGCCGGGAGGTATAACAGTTTATATACATTTTGTCCTTGCTAGCACACTTTTTCCTGCTCGATTTTTATTACTTTCATTTTGACCTAATACCTGACATACTGAATACATTGCATTGCAGGTATTTATTAAGAAGTCGGTTGATCAATATCGAGATTGCAATATAAAATGCAGCTGAATTCAATTCATGAAGAAATTAAAAAAAAATACAATCCTGCATATCGTGAATTAACACTTTCATTATTAATCTGAAAGGAAAAACCTGCGTAATAGTATGAAAATTCTGGGAAAGTCTCGGCCCTATTAGAATCCGCAAAGGATCTTCTGGGATTTCAAGTTTTGCCGCAACTTCGATATAATCTCGGATGAAAAAATTTAATGGGAATACATAACGGATCCACTAGAACATTCTATTTCAGTAAATGGAACAATTAAATTAAACCAACTGAAATAATGATCCCCACAAAAATATATAATCAATAATATATAAATATATAATAAATAATAATATATTAACGGGTGAAATTTC
>NW_011887749.1:1157178-1159009 GCF_000806365.1 Fopius arisanus
GAATACAAAATGAAAAATTACAACACTTGATGCTCACAACTTGCAGTCATTCAACAGGAAAATCGGATATGCCTCATTATACATTCAATCTAAAATATTTAGAGAACCCAGAGGTTCAGTGCGGAGTTATTTGGTGGCCAATGTAGGCAGTGGGAAGTTCCAGAATCCGAGGTAAGACCATAAGATTGCTTGGTAAATTATTAAACCAGTTCACTTGCTTTCTTTATGTTTCTTCTATTCATCTATTCGTCTGACATTTCTACGCAGCAGCAGGCAGAACCCTTTTCTCCACAATTGCCATTCTCCATCGATCTTCTTAATTACATTGTGTTTTTTTGCCATTCTCCATTGATATCTTCGTGGTTTTGTGCCCCACGAAAATTCCAATGCCAGTTTTACCAGAAACATTTTGTATAACATTGTGAAATCCATATTGACGTAAAACCAATTTCGAGTGTATGACACGGCCTCAGTGCGTGGTGAAGAGGAAGTGCTCGGTGGAGTGAAAATGGATGAAATTGAAACGGTGCGAGGGGAAAAGTCCGTTCGAGACTAGATAAATTGAACAAATAAATCATCAAATGGTATTCTTGTCCTATTGTACATGATCGAGGTAAATTCCAAATAACTTGGCAACGACTCGGCGTGTAAAACAGGTGCTTATTTATTGTACAAAGAACACTCAGCGAATTGAAATGGAATCAATTTCAAGTAGTCACTATCGCTTGCACTCTAGAATCCTATACCTCACACTGTAATTGAACATTTGATACAGGATGCCCCAGAGTATATGAGCAAAGTAAATTTTCAATCACACCTAATCATTGGATCTACATAAATCTCATTTTGTCATTGTACGAATTAAAGTTAGAAAAAATAAAATCCAATGGCTTTTATACAATACTTGTGGCAGTATTTGATGACAAAAGTTTTGGTTTCATTTGTTGAATTTTTCATTTCAACATGTCAATGCGCATGATACGATAGAGCATGAACAAAACTCGGTAAAAGTCTACACTTGAATAATATATTGGGGGAGAAGTTGAAGGGCTCCTTTGTGGGGTATACGTTATTCACTTCGGTCACATGCTATGGGAATCTATGTAAATAAATATTGTTAAATTAGAAAAGAAATGGCTTTGACTCTTGAGTTTGATGGAAGTGGTTACTTACTCGGCTTTTTCTATGAGCTCGGTGATGCCAAGGAAGAGAAAGTTTAGCACAATAGTCATCATGACCATTCAATCAAAGTATCGATTTGTCCTCCGGAAGATGCAGCGGCGTCTACTAAGATCCCAATAATGTCAGAATGTCGGATAGAAATATCCATGGTGAAATATTAATGAATCAAAGGTATTCTTTCCTCCCATAGAGAAAGAATGAAATTTAATAACGTATGTGGAGCATGAATAACTTATCACCGTAAATAGACTCGACATGGGTGATGAACAAGTGTTCTGAGTACACTGTGAAAATTGGCGGAATCTTTGTTCGATTAATCGATAGTTGCTCTAAGCTTTCTGCACATAAATTACCTATAAACTTGGTAGTCTGCATGGGCGTGTTGATGCAACATACATAAACTATCGTAGTTGAAACGTGTCGTCTCACATCAGGAAACTTCCAACGTACATCCATTTGGTTTGGAATAAACACATAAGGTGAAACATCATCCGACACTTGGGTATTCGTTAATCGAGAAATTTCGATGGATTTTATGCCTCAATTTTTCTCATTTCGATTTCCATCGAATCGAATAAATCTCTTGAAACTCTCGTCTCCCCTTCGGACAAACAATTCGCTATACGAAAAATATATTTGTGCTTATTAA
>NW_011887749.1:1159446-1160084 GCF_000806365.1 Fopius arisanus
TAAACGCGCTTTAGAAGGAAAAGATTCATGAAATTGGAAATTTCAGTGGAGTACCCTTTCAGTGGATTTTGTCATCGAATTTTTTTCAATGCATGGAAAATTCCGCTGCAAATGAATGCATTTCATCTCAAATGCATTTGTGCAAATACTCGTAATTAAATATTCGTTTGATGGGTTACTTCCCACAGGAACTGAGGGGTTCCAATGAAGCAGATGGATTACCGCGGGAAAAATACATTATAGAAATATTTTACAACCGGATGGAATCAAATCAGGAAAATATTTTTCCATGTTAAAAAAAATAATATAAAAATAATACTATACGAATTATAAAGGAAAATTTCAGATTGAATAAAATGGTTTTTTCTTTTTTGATTTCTTGTGGTTGTAGACAGTTTCAGTAATTCTTCACTGACTTTGAGAATTTTTTTTTATTAACAGAAAGGTTGTTGACGTTAATGCACATTTAACATCACCTTCTGTAATGCAAATGCTCAGTGCAGATGTGTTTATTCAAATTAACGATCGTTCAATTAGCTTGAACCTAATGCTAATTTGGTGGTCGATTCGATTCCGCAGTTGGATTAATTGCTGTTGGATATATGCCGGAGAAATAGTTCAGTACATGAAGGGAAATT
>NW_011887749.1:1161104-1186425 GCF_000806365.1 Fopius arisanus
GTAAAACATCAGACGATTTTGTGAATTAAATTTTAAAATATGGTTAATAGTGAAATGATTTTTACTCTTCGTGGACACTGCCAGAAATTCCATCAATCCATTAATTTTTAACAATGGGAATTCGAAATCAATTTAAATAAATAACTCAAGACCCGCAATTTTCGCATTTATCTTGATATAACCCGAAAAATCGACTTTTTCGATTTGAGTAATTATTGATTTCTTAATGAAAGCTTAAATTTTCAAACTCACCATGGAAATTTCACATCAAACAGTTATTCATTGATATTTCAATATTTTTTAGATTCACTTTATGTTTTATGGAATTTAAACGACAATGTAATTCGATTTTTCGATAATGGAAATTTGAATTCCATTTGAATTCCAATAAAATTTGCAATGAGTTAAAAATTTCGAGAGATTGTCACACGAATGTTGAACAATTTGAAGTTTTTCAGTGTCGATGGGCGTGAAAATGGAGAATGAATTACTCAACAAATGAACTATTTTCAATAAATGAAAAAATCCAGAGAAATGTAATGTTTCACCAAAAATTTGTCGGGTAATTGTGGAATAGATGTGCGCGCATGTTTGTAGTTTGCAGTAGTTGGTAGTTAGTTGTTGAAGAGCCGTGTGAGTAGACGCAGTGCGGTAACACGCACATTTCTAGAGGTGCATTTGCGATGCAGTTGCCCCGAGACGATAAATTATCTCGTTCCATCACAACCCACTGGCAACCATGACCTCTTCGCCCACAATCTTTTATTTTCACCTCCCACCACCACCCATTCCACCACCCACTCCACCACCCACTCCACCGCCCAATTATTTTCCTGGACGGACCAATCTCTGAACTCATTCGCGATTGAATATTTCGCGAAGCAGAAGACGGGATAACGAAACTCCTGAAAAAAAGAGCTCGTGGAAAGTGGGATATAAGATTGTTTGGGAGTGGAGCCAAGTCTTTGGTGCAGAAAATCGACTTCCTTCCAGCTTCTGGTAGGATTAGTGGAGCAAGTAGAGAAAAAGGAAAATTCTCGAAAAAAGTAGAGAGTGTGAGGCGACAGTGAGAAAAAAATTCTCAAGAAACACTGGGTTGCGAGTGAATCCTCAGTTCGATCAATATAATTCTATTTTCAAAGAGAATTTATCCAATTCCTTTGCTCTGACACTCGGGGGTGCCGATGATATCGAGAGGGTGCAACATGTGTTATTTCAGAATTTATGGCGACGGATTATTCGGTTCAACTCTTTGAATTTATCGTGCCAGCCAGATGTGTGAAATTCTATCACTTGTTTGATGGAATAATGAATTTTGCATGTTGCAGGCACTCATTGACGTAAATAGCAGAATGTGTTTGACAGTTTCCTCATTGCAACTCAATTGTTTATTAACCTGAAGCAAGGGGAAATAAATTGGGCAATCGATTCACGAAGGCTATAGAAACTTTAAAATATGAAAAGTAATCAATGCCTTTTTTCTTGAGATCTTCATCATTTATTGTTATTTCTTTTTATCAGATTGATAAATTTATGCAAATAGTACGAAAAGGAATATATTATTTTCAAATTCATAATAACCTTTTATGGATTTCAAAGAAACAATTTATTTGGAATAAACAAATCTTTTTTTTGCTACAAAAAAATTATCTAGATTGTAAAATAACTATTATTTCAATAAAAGTAATTAGTTCATTAATTATAATTTCTAATTAATTGTATTGCGTTTCACTCGCAAAATTTTAGATTCTGAAAAATGCATTGAAAAAATACTTTACATCTGCATTCTTTATAGATTGGAAAAATATATAGACCGACATTACATATATTTTGATATATTTTTCAATGGAGGGTATTCCGCCTGGAAACTCGAGCTTGAATATTTCGTAACCTGGAATCCAGAAATTAGCGAAAAAAATTCAAGGACGCAGACGAAGTGCGATTATTGAAAATAAATGGGAGGTCAAGTAGCGGATCTGTTATATAGCTAGTAAATCAACTGAATAATCGTTTCAAAAATGCCAGACAACTGGTGAATTTCTCGTCTTAACCTCGAAGCCTTCACAAATGCCGCAACAACAGCTCATAAATTCCCGATAAATTTATTCTCAATTTTTCTTCCCCTCAATTTTTTCTCCTTCGAGCCGACGAATATCTTAGCATAAAATAGTGGAATATATTTCGTGACAAGCACCGATAAAACCTTTTAGCGAATGGCCAAGAGTCACAGCGTGTGACACATAGAATATAATGTCATGGATTCTGGAAAGCACCAGTGGCATTATATCGGTTGCACATGATTTTCCCTTCCATAGACTTCATTTACATCCAGCAAACCATCGGCGATGGGTGGAGGATGAAAAAGGGTGGAAACCGATGGGATAAAGTGAAGCAACCGAGTGAACATATATTTTTTCCTCTTCACACGCATTTCCGATGTGACTTTCAATGACGTGATGTATGGTAAGTCGATATGCGAAAGACTAGTACGAAAGGCTCGTAAAATAAACCCTTGATTCAAAATGGCTCCGGAAAGTCACTGGTAAAGGGGCACACGAGCACACAGAAATGTAAACATTCATTATATGATCGACGCACTGTGCGTAAAGTGACATTTTACGCACGCCCAGCGTATGGAAAATTCCACTTGTCACATATTGTCATGAAATAGTATATTATAATGGTATTATATTGGCCTACATTATTTTATATTTCGGAGCGCAGGAACTGGCTAATTATATCCAGGGAGCGAAGGTCCCCGTGTGTAATTGGCCAATTACTGCACGCGGGAAAGTGTTTTTTAGACTCGTGGGAATATATGATACTCGTCTTTGGTTTCTACTATAGGCCCAAAAATACAAGCCCAAAAACACTTAGGATTTTCTCTCCTTGTAAAGAGTGAAAGTGTCCACAGTCCTTCATTATTTTTTATAACACTCGAATATTCTCCAGAATACATCTGGCAACCATCAGAAACGGTCAGCAAAATAAAAAAGAAAATATTTCAGGGGCCGGAAATTATATTGCCCTCACTGATATGCCTTTTCAGTCTCTTGTAGACATTCATTCTACAAAATATAATAAATTGCCTTCTGTTGTTCGTTCAGGGAAATGAATAGATTAAAATTACTGAATTAATTAATTAAAAATTGCGGAAGTGTCTGAAGAAATTTTGTAACTCTTCCCTAAAATGCTCCTTAATCACATTCCGCTCTGAAATTTCGAAAAGTATATCTAATTATCATTAAATATTTCGCTCCACAACAAGCGTGTTTTTTTTTTAACGGACTACGTTAAATGGGCTAATCAATTCACGCGATTTCAATCCAATGCATAATCTCTTCAGCCTCTAATTCTGAGGCAATTCCAGAGAGAAAGGAAATGAATGTCACAAAGCTTTTCTAATAAAGCTACTTAAAACGGAAAAAAATTGGAATTAAGTCCAGATTACATTCTCTGAAATTCAATTTCATCATAATTCTGACGTCACCCGGTACTCCCACTCTTATCGGGTTATTAGAAAAGAATGCTCCAATGCCATAGAAATTGTCGTCCTCTTCAGAACCTATCGAAACCACCCGACAGCATCTCACAATTATTCTCTCCCGCTAATTTCATCTTCCAACACCCGAAAATAACTGAACTGTAAAATTGAAGAGCCCTCAAGCTCTCTCGAGAACGCCTACGCAGCAATACAGAATTAATTAAACTCCACCGTAAAAAATTTATAATAAAAATCATTTCACCTCACTATTAAAAATCTGCAGACAAAATTTTTCGAAATATTTCCCACACTGAATCAAAAATTATAGTTCAAATTAAAAAATCCTATTATTCCATCGTGATTAATAGAAATAGCAAAAAATCATGAATATATCTTTTGAATTTTCAATCACAAACTCGGATAAAATTTATTATTATTATTTAATTTATTATTATTTTTATTTAAACTTATTATTCCCATTGTAGTTGTCTTTTCAAAGAAGTTTCAATTCCGAAGACAATTTCTGTCTACACAAGTATCTCTCGATTACGAGTACAGAATATTTCAATTCCCCAATGACATAATTGGATAATCAACCCTTTTCCCTCGACGGTCATTCCCTAATGAACTCGTAACGAAGCAAATTAAATCTCACCTGCATTTCCTTTCCTCAATCCCATAATTATCAAGATGAATCAAGAATAAATTGGAACAACGCGAAAAAAGAGATATTGGAAATGGGTGAATGGTGTGCAGGGAAGCTTCACAGATGCTTTTTCGTACTTTGCTATTCCCATTAAGCTTCCACTGTTCCACAGAAACAAAAAAAAAATGGAAGGAGGAGAAAAAAGGAGTACAGTGAGGACTACAATAGAGACCTGATGAAAAATTGAGCAATCCTGACGTTGAAGGAAATACTGGTAACTCGTTTGGATAGATTTTCTTTAATATCTCCACCCCGATAGGACAAGATCTCAATTAATTCATATATTCCATTCTTCACATCAAGAAACTAGATTGCCCCCACGACTGAACGCTTCGCATTCGATAAAAGAATTTTAATATCAGATCGGAATTATTGGATAAGGAACAAATAAACTCGATGGAAAATTCATATCCGACAAATGGAAAATTCCAGATCCAATGATTTTACTACTCTAGTGACTCAATTCGGTCAAACAAACCGGCAAAATTCGATTTCCCTATGGCAAAGACAACAATTATAACAACCTGATGGATTGAAATTATGATATTAGATTATTATTGAAATGGTGAAAGCCAGAATTTCGTAAAACTCCCCAAAAAATGATGATGAAGAGAAGAGGGCTTGGGTATGATTTCCAGTACCGATTCGCCTAACGGTACGATTCAACTAAAATTGTTTCGTCTGGATCTTGATTTGAAATCATTTCGCCAAGCTCACGATTCGCCTAATATTCTGATCGTATCAATGTCAAATAAAATCCATACCCTATTAGCCAAAAATAAACGATAAAATGAAAAACACTAATGAATAAAGCAGCGCCAACGATTACAAGATGGAGATCAATATATTGTTTATGAAAGGATCAAGTTGTCAATCAGAAGACACCAGTTCTAAGCAATACAAGCATTTTTCAAATAATATCGCGGAGACGACTTTTAGGCGAATTGCGAGATCGACGAAATGATTTGACCCAAATTGAGATGGAGGTAAAATGAAATTAGGAGAATTGACGCAGATTTTTTGATGATGATGATTTAAAATGATTTTTGCATAATATATGCGACGAAATAATTCCCATAGAAAGAGTAAAATTCATGATCATAAGATTGATCACTTACTTCGTCATAGATAAAGCTATCAATCTCCTCGAGCGGTCTTCCATACAGATTGGACGGAAATGGCTCAAACTTGTGTGGAAGTACAGCGCCATCCTCGACTGATGTTTTTCTTCTCGGTTGAAAACCATAGTCCCTGACAAGCTGAATAGTTCTGTTCTCGAGTCTATCAAGGCTTTCTTTGGTAAACGGTTTAACACTGTGCTTGCTATTCTTAGTCCCCCCATAACCACTGACACTCCCTTGACCACTGACAACATTGCCAGTGCCACCATCATTACTCGGTGACAGCTCATCACCACTTTTGTCCACCAGAATATCATCAGTAAACGCTTGAAGTGGTGTACCAAGTGTATCAGCCTGAATTTCCGCACTGGCCGAATCCCCAGTGCCGGAATCAGCTGATGTACCAGCAGTACCAACAAGGGGTGGCCTGAGACGTGTACTGTCCTGAGATCGAAATCGCATCTTGACATTGCGCAAATCCTCATCAATCTCCTCATCCAGGCCCTTGTCCGTCTGATCATCAATCCTCCTTGGAAGATCATCATCATCATCGCCATCGTCATCATTATTGTCATCCTGAGATCTGGGATTACACCTTGGAAACATATGAGAAATACTCGGCGACTCTTGGATATTGCTCCTCCCACTAATCCCATCACCACCGTCAGCGTCCAAAACAATATCAGGCTCCGAATCCTCATTAGCAAACTGTCTGATTGTTCTCTCTGAGCTGTCATCCTGATCAAAGACCTCGTAACCACTGGGTGATAACGGAGATAATCTCGACGAGTCGTCCGAGTGTCTCGTTGATGACTCCTCATCCATTCTACTCCTTGTATCCCTGTCGTCCAAATCCCTAACATCACCACCCACCTCCCAACATCTACGTCTACGTCCTAAAGACCTGATTCTCCTTGTTTTATCGGCCAATCTCGATGACGACAGTGCTGCTGCTGATGACGGTGGTGTTGACAGAGGTGATGATGTTGAGAATGATGATGATGAGGAAGACGATGATAGTATAACGTCGGCAGTGCTCAACTTCGTACTTGTACCAGGCTCTCCGGCTCTGGTTGAATCATCAAGATTTAGATTATTGAGGTAGAGACCGGCGACACGAGGACGATTTACAAAGCCATTGTCCTCTGAGCCACTGCTCGAGGGACTCGGAGGTGCCTTTGACCCCTCGCCCCCGGCTCGTCGGGATGTCATTGGCTTGTTGCACCACGTCTTAGGCGTATCGTCCTCATCAATGCAGCAACAATTATCATCGTTGCTCTGGAGATGAACAATTTAGTCATGTAAAATGTCAATGACTCTTTACTAGTCGTCGCAATGTGCGACCATTGACTTATCGTTGAGGTACTCTCCCCAATCATTGCGCACTACCACACCATCCTAACCGTATGCTAGTCAAATTTCCGTCGAGTCGTGATGATTTAGCACATTTATCGCTCAATTCACCGAGTCAGCAGGTGCTATTCGATAAGCGAATGTTCTTCACATTTGTTATCTAGGTTTCTAGGGAAACTCACAGGGGCAACTACGGGTGCAGGTGATTTATTGTAATTCACGAAGCAGCTCGCGCTATCTAGTCACAGTCATCGGATGAGCATTATTATCATTGTTTGGTTTCATAACTTTTTACAAATACTATTTAATTATCAATGATTATAATTCTGTTATATGTATGATCACTACTCGACTCTTCATAAGTCTTATTTAAAAACTTCTCACTAATTTTCTAAGACGAAAACACGTCTAATCACCTCCTTCATCATCATTGTCAATGGTCACATCCATTCATCGAGTAAATCGGCATTCACTCTAAATAGAAAATAATCCGAGAATAAAGTTGCGGTTGAGTAACAGCCAATGGGTGTCTCGGAGTGGCTCTCAAGAGATAAGAGAGTGAAAAAAAGAAAGAGGTGTGAGAAGAATACAAGATAAGAATGTATGCAGAGGAGCAAATAGAGGAGACAGGGGTGGACAGGAAGTGTAATAAAAAGAGACAGCTGGTGGAGAAAAGGGGAGGAGTACACAGATGCGAAAAGCCCCGAGAATAAGGTTACGAGGATCGGTTGAGTTGTCGAGAGGGGAATGAGCCCCCGAGACACCCTGACCCAGCCAACACCATCAACCGTATATTCACCATGTCACAACACTCCCCAGTCTCTCTCATCTCACCACCCAAGGGCTCAACCCAAACACCAATCACTCATATAATCAGCGGTTGTTAGGGTCTTGCTGACCCCCTCCCTCGTTAAATATCATTACCCAGTTCCGTTGTAATCCTAAAACGATTAAGACCTCAATCGTGACGGGTTACCGATAACGATGTCTCCGATTACTCAGTATCAAGGCATAATGAGAGATCACCACGTAGCCCCCGTGACCTTTCGCATTTTCCAACAACATCGACCTGCAAAACTGCCACACAACAGCAGCAGCACAAATAAGCCCCCTCCTCCCTTCCCCCTGTAAAACCCCCACTGACACCCACCAATCACAAATCGTCCAATTGATGATAATTGATTATTCAAAGTGTTCATTAACTATCAATTATAATATTCATAAACGTTATGTTTACTCCGTACCGGAACAACACTCAAATTCATTCGGATCATTACCTATCCAAATTTCAATGATGCACATCAACTTTTGTCTTTCAATATTCACCACAGCAATGGGTAATTATTATTTCAACTGGCCGATTGCAATCAACTATTTTTTTTACACTTGTTGGGAAATAACGCCGGAGGGAATGGGATGAAAAAAAAAACAAATCACGGGCATCCCTTACGAGAGCTGTGGCGGCACTGTTCGCTCCTTCAGCGAGGTGGGTGATGCCACCAAAGGGCGCGCGCGCGCGTATTGAACGAAACCAGGGGGTGGGAAGGAGGTTCCTTGCCACCAGAACGACCAAAACTCGAGTCACAAACACCTACCTGGTATGCAACACCAACTCCCTGTTACTCCTCGAATCCCAGGTTCTGTGGTAATCAACCCTTATCGAGAGCCCAATACCATCACTATACTGGTAATTAGGGCAGTCAATCCTTCTCACATCTGTTACTCATCATTATTGAAAATTCATTCTTCATTCAAGCTTTCAAGTGTCCAGGGGGTGCCACCAGGAGGCAGCAGGTGAGGATATCATTAACTTTGATTAGGCATTCGCTAGGTCATTAGGTTGAAGGCGAATGTGCAGTTCCACTGCCTGAATTGATGCAATTTTCGGACAAGTGAAATTTTAAGTGATTGCCTACCTCAACTGGTCTGCCCTATCCATGGATTGACTACTGCTGCAGTTTTTTGTACAATATTTTTAGTGCATACAAAAATAGTCTTGATAAATTAGTAATTGATTCATTGGACTTATGTTGTTATCATCGGCGATGATCAATAATGATTTCTGTCGAGTTTATTTTTGAAATTTCTCTTGAAATATTTAATCATGTCTTTAAGTACGAAAATTAATTGGTTTCTTCTACTCGTTGCCGCTGGAGCTGAGATTGTAACAAGTCTTCCTCATTTCCAAGAAAATTGTCGTCAGTTTTAAATTATTACATGCAATCTCCGTCTGTTAGGAATGAGAATGACAATTTTTTATTTACCTGAGGTACTTAAGCTATTCACCGACGAGTTTGAATACCTCAAAAGATCAAAACGGTCCTTCATTATGTCTGGATGGAGATTTTGCTGAGTCGGGTATGCTCTGAGTGCTGGGGATCAAGGAATCTTGCTTGTGGTGGCAAGAAAGTTTGACAACTGTCAGTAGAATGGGACTGTGAGAGAATTACAGTGGTGGTTCTTCGAAGATGGTGGGAAAAAAAGAGAATCGATGGCTATAGGTTTCGATGTGAACGAATGCAAGATGCGGTAGAAAGTTCATTCCAAGTTGAAGTATTGGGGAGCGTTATCATTCGTTTTTTTCAACTCTAGGATTTATTTTTCTACGCGCAAGGTCTTTTATCCCAGGGCAGCCAATTGGATGCTGGAAGAACCAAAGACAATTCGTTGAAAGGGGTTACTCGTAAACATGCCTCCGGGTATACCCAGAAAGTGGGTTGAGAGGACGTATAATCAACGAGTTCTCGCGGTAACCAAAGGTAATTTCTCGCCTCGAAAAAGTTGGATTTTACCTTTTTTTAAACACCCGAATATAGGACAGAAAAATTCAATCACGGGAATTTCATAATGTCGGACGGATTTTATTTGAGATTGACGCGGGGTAATTGTGTTGATGTTAACCAGCTGTTTTGAACAACAAAAGCTATTTTTTAAATTAACTTAACGAATACTAATTAAAGTGCCAAAGTAGCAAATTGACAGTCCAATAATTACTTTAAGATGGCTGAGTAAAATTATATAATGTTGAGTAAAAATTAACATTTTTGATAGAATTTTTAATTAATATTATATGAATTTAACAGAGATCTGGTGAACACAAGATATGTGAATTTCTTTTCCTTTTTTTTAGGCGTATTGTTTTTTTTGTCGATAAATTCTGGAATTTTCAATTGTAAAATTTTAAGATTCAAAATTTGTGGTGAAAATCATTTTCCGATATCATAGTTCTAATAGATGACTCTCGCGAAATTTCCTCTCACAACTTTCTTCTTATCGTATTGCTAAAAATTTTCGTGTTATTTTTCAGGGTTGAATATCTGAAATTTTTATCGTGTCCAATATCCACTAAAAATCGATAATTGCATTATTTTTACCGTCAGATAATCAGAAAATGAATAAAAAATACTCAATTTTTCAATTATTCCATGAAAATCAATGAAAATTAATTCATACAGAGGAAATATTCTTATTTTTACTGCATTTCAGTATTAATTTCTATGAATAGGCAATTTCTGGTTTATGTTTTCCTTTTTTTCGAAATAAATGATTAAAATTCCGAATTATATGTTCATTACGGGGTCGACATTAAAAAAACAATAGACCATTCCAAGAAAGCGGACTCTAAAACCAATTCAAAATTACAATTGGAATTGCCATTATCATATTATAAAAAAATTAATATAAACCCATCCATATCTAAAATTTATCCATCTTTTGCCGCCATTCCGAAGTTTCTTTTCTCTGTACAAATTTATAAGTTTCATTATGACATTTTCTTTAAATTGAACCGTGGATAGAATAATCACCTCATTTTCCATAAAAATTCCTAAAATCCCCAACAGTACAGACAGTATCAACATTAAATAAATGAACCAAACGATAAATCAAGGCATTAACAATTGGTGGTCGGTGTGATCGCAAAATACTGCTGAACTGGCATTCAATCAAAAGCATTATCAATGTAGGATCTTGATGTAGATCTGCAGGTGTACAGCGCTGTAAAGGGAGCTACATGGGTTCGTCTGACCAAACGTGCAGTAAATTCACACGCTTCGCTGAAGAAAATAAACACTAGCATCAAGCATATTTTATATATAAAATAATAATACTAATAATACTAATAATAATAGCAGGCAATAGGGAGTATAATAATATAATTATTTCAAGTATATTATATACTTGAACCTGTTGTAATCATAATTATTATTAGAATCGTGTGAAAATCAATTGTTAATTGAAAATCGAATATACTACGATGAAGTGTAAAATGTATGTGATTTCAGTATTATTTTTTTTTCGTGCTTTACCTCTCCATTTTCCTTAATCACTGGTGAGAGTCCTTGAACCGCGGCCAGTGGTCCCTCAACTTCCTATCAGCATGTGCCCTAGCATGTTGCCCTTCTATCGTACGTACAGTTTACCTCCAACTACGTCACATCCGCGTCACGAAGTTGGTGGTATTGATCCATAAAGGAAGGGGTAGTATACACGGCTTTTCCTTCTCTTTTCAACTCTCTCTGACTTTTGTCCTAGAATTTCACGAATTTGTTTACTCATTTCACTCTGTCAGATGATCCAAGTCCTACCACCAGAGATGCCAAATTTCATGATCTTTGAAAAACGATTTCTCCATTTTTGATGAAGTCATGTATTTTAGTGAAATTCAAACGATAATATAATCGACTATGATGTATTTTCATGTAATATCTATGTTTGCGGTTAACTGGAATTCATAATGAATGGAAAAACACAATAAACTTTTTAAGTCTTAAAAATGTTGGAAAATTTTCTATAGAAAATTTGTTATAGAATTTTTGGTGACCGCTGTAAATATTACGGTATAAATATATTATATATTAATATCATATGGAGTATTATTGCCTCGTCTAAATATCACTGAGGAAAATATCTCATTTTGGAAATATCATGGACAGGAAAAATGATTTATTATAGAAATTACTGACGGACTGATGTCAACTAATCGTTTCGATAGCTCGGCCCAAGTGATGAGTATATATATTGAAGTTCTTTGATTTTTGTTTGCTACTGTTTTTGTAGTTTGCCCTCATATTCCAATCTGCTTTAAGGGATTCTGTTGTGATTTATTATTCTATGTTTGTGTGATGGTTGCGATTGAATGATATCTTTTACCTTTCTTTATGAAAGTCATGATTTTTTAAATATTTTTTCTGTGTTGTTCTCCAATTGTAATATTTTTTATTGCGTTATTTTTCGTTATATTTTTCACTGTATAATTATTATTGTATGGTATTTAGAGCGATAACCGAATTTTTTATTTAAGGCTGCTCTGGAAAGAAATTAACGAATAGTAAATAACTCGATGGGGAAATATTGGACTTTCTTTTCCATCGAAATATGTACGACATATTTTAATACTTACTCATTAGTCCCTGATTTATCTCATCGACGTATCATCCAAATAAATACATAATAGTTACAATCACCTAGGTATTAATTAAACAACGTTGTGATTAATATTCAAATAGACATGTAAATAAAAAGGTATTTGGTTTTGCTGATCATTAGTCTATCTGGACACTGACCGTATGGATTTTTTTTTCTCATTTATTTCCATCTCATTTGGCTCCAACTTCATCACTCATTGTCACTTACCTGTTGGTTAACTGCATAAATCTGGCCTTTTAGTGCGGTTTCCTAAAGCCATCAGTCCAGCTTTCTCCTATATCGATTTTATTATCGGCCAGATCTAACCGAGACAAAATTTTTTGGGGTCGACATTTGGTCATGCAACAGCGATTTTCTCTTAATCCTGGTGAACGCCTGTTGAAAGCTCTCGTGAACAGTGACTTTAAAGTGGTTTCACACAGGCTCGAGTGAGCATCACAATTCGGACAAAAGAGACATCACGAATACCGATGCATCAATTGTTTGCCAGAGATCACTGGCGGCTGCCATGCATTCGAGAATAAACAAACCCATCTCACGTAACTCGAGAAATACGTGAGATGCTTTCCACTCACACTTTGTAACCAAGTGTGTGACCGGTTTTCTCTACAAGGTGCTTTATATTTCATTCTATATCCTCTGTACATGGAGAGCTCGACATTAATTATTATGAATTTTCACGGGCTTATTCATTCGATGGATTTCAACCGATTATACTTTTTATCATTTTTCCTTAAATTTTCCACTACATCTAAAAACTTGACAATCTCATCCATAATACTCTTTTGTGAAGAGTATCATTGATTATCCCATAATCAAATGAGTGATTATGCAAAGTTTTATTATATTGTAGCTTGACAGAAATTTTAAAGATTTGGTAATAGACTCACATCAAGGGTTTTACTCGGTTCCCGGATAGAAGGATCATGAAATCTTGAAAAGATCGATAAAAAGACAAATAAACACCGGTAATCATGGTAATGCATTGCCTTTGAGAATTTCTAAGTGTGTCGACGGGATTTTAAATCATTAATTATACATCAACCTTGAATGGTTCCCCTGATCGTCTGGGATGCCTTCGTCCCCTCCCTGACTCCTGTTTCTGTTGACACGATGAGTGAGTGAATAATAAATCGAAATCTCAATATAATTTGAATGTTTAAAAAGTGTGGCCTTGAAAACTTCAAAGTGTAGCTGAGCCAGATAAACCAATCCCTGAACCAGAAAGACCCAAAAATTGAAAATCCATAGACTTTTGCGAAAATTTGAATCTGTAGCTGTGGGACTCATTAGTTGAATGAACAATTAATTAATTAATTAATCAAAGGAATAAATCTGAACGTAGATATTCAAAAATTTATGGAAAATTCAATGGAAACTGTAGATTTGGCTCAATCATATTACGGAATTTACAAAAATCGGTAGAATTCATCCTTGGGTTCCACTTTTTCATAAAAAACTAAACTCAAAATACGGTAAATTCATTCAAATTTTTGGTATTTTTTTTCCTTCAAAAAAACAATTCCATATATTTTTCAAGCGCCAGTCTATTAGCATAAAATTTCAATTTATTTCTAACAGCGCGCTTCAAATATTATAAGCCTTGTATTTTTTAAATAGATTGAAAAAAAGAGCAGATCGATTATTGACGCTAGACGTGTAGCGGGTCATCGAGCGTTGGTTCTTTGCCGGGGGTATAAATAATTTCAATGGACTTCTGCCCGTCACCTAGACTGGTAACTATTTTTTATTATTGTGGCAATGGAGAAATCATCCGGAGGATTGACGTAATGGAGATGATGGTGGGCGGGTGACGTTGGGTATATTGGGACTAGCCAGATTGGGAGGAGTGGGTGGAGATTAGAACATTCAACAAGTCTTGTTTGGCAGAGATGTTGAGCGTTTGGATATTTCAGTAAACATTGAGATAGTTCACTTCACCCTTCGATGCGAATATCCTTTCACATGTATGGACACCGCGATATTTTTATCAATTTTTTTGTGAAATTCCTTCAAGTCTTTCATTAAACATATTTACTAGATTTCTATTTATTAACTCATCTAATATTCTGCAATAATTTCATTACTCAAACTTTAAACATCTTTCGCCCAGTTGTGCCTTTAAACGTTGAAAAATAACGGAAGATTGAAAAATTCACGAGTTTAGTTTTTCCTGAAGATTTATTAAAGGACTTTCGCAATTCCTGAATATTGCAATCTTCTTCATTAAACTTAGGATTAGCCAATGAATTTCATAATTCAAACTATACAAGTCTGGAGAATAATCTGTGCAAATGATTCTGTTTTTTTTTAATTAAATTATAATACATGCCATTGATCGAACTTTTCATTAAAATGAATAGTTGAAACAACATCCATCGAAATAATCATTGAATGCGCGTGCTGTTTGCAAATATGGATATTCCAAAGTCCTTTAATTCAAATCATGACGAAGGTAGCCTTCACTCTACAAAAAAATCGTACATCATGAATAATTCAATGTTTTATGCTGCAGGTAACGGATCAATATCCGCAGCCACTGAGTAAACAGAAATCTGCCTCTACCGATTGTCAATGATTTGTGAATATTAAATACACAAACAACTGTAATTTTTCTCAGAAGAAAATCGGCAGTTCCTGAATATTTGAGTTTCGATGCCTTGACTTTTGCCAAGCAAATGGCGTTGATGATCTCATTTATCCATATGCAGTCAGTAAATGACTTGTTCTCCCTCGTCGGTAAAGTGGAAACCATCGACAGTGTGGGGTGGTCTTCCGATATCATCTGTGTTCTCACTGCAATTCATGTCCTCAACATTGACAAGGTAATCGCTCCACTTCCAGTAGTGCAAATATTCGATTATCAATATTAAAATAGATAAACCGAATCCTAGAAGTAAAAGAAAAATAGCTGGACTGAACTGCTGCAGAGATACTGGCGTGGGCTTCGAACTGTAGCTCTCTGGACATTGTGGACACTGATGCTGCCAAACTTTATCAAGTCTTTTGGTCAGACCACTCTCCACGGCCTTTCTTATCCTAAAGAAAAAAAAGCACTGGATTATTATCATTCAGAGAAGAAATCTGCATCTGCCCTCTATCTATGACAAGGAGATATATTCAATATTTGGAATAGAACCACCAATTTTCTGAAAAGGGGGAGAGTTCATACGTTGCACTGAATCCAAGAGAATAAATGTCGCGAATGAATTAATCAGGCGCGATTGAAAACGCGTGACGAAAAAGGTTACATGCTTTTTTTGAAAAGAGAAAATAATGGAAGCGTCAGCTGTAGATTTTACCCCCATGTGAACATTTCGTTGAATGGTGATTTCTTCGGTGTCACCATGGATGTTAAACACTGACCAACCATGTCAATCTCTTGTAATTCGCAGATTTCATTTTCCTTGAATGTATCCTAAAAGAGAAAACCATAGATAATCATGTGAAAGAAAAATTATCATAAAATTTGGAAAAAATTCCCGTGGCTTCTCCTCATTAGTTACTCATTTAGTTGATCCCCAACATTTTTATTAATTTACAATCATTTGAAGTAAGAAAACTAGTAGACAATTGCTTTTTCATGATATATATGATAGTTTCATTCGAAAGCAAAATGCTATATTTCTCGATTATTGTTTAGTCTCCGGAAGATTTGAACTTTGATGAAAATACTATGACTCAGGAGAGTATTATTTCTTGGTCATTGTTGTAAAGCGATTAGGGAATTATGGTAATTGCGTAATTTCGATTGTACCTCGATCATTTTGTAACCCGTGGCGACATTTATGTGGAATGCAACTCCACCTTCACGGACACGTTGCAGTCCCTCGGCTGCAGGCATGTAACTACCCTTTGGTTTTTTATTAGTCGGTCTGATCTTCCGTTGAAACATTGCTTTGCTATGAGGATTCGCTGTAGTCTAAAAAATTACGTATTACCTCTTAAATTCAAATGATCAAAGCTACAAAAAAATGCTAGATTTTTTGAAAGATTAAACAGAATTAACCACTGAAGCAAAAAATGAATGAATGAATGAATCACTGAAGATTACAGTTCTAGTACATTTTTACGCAAAATCTGTAAACTGCGAATGAAAAAATGCCCTAGAATTCCTGTAAAATTATCGCTTGTTTGATAATCATAAAAACCAAAATTTAGAAAATTCTGTCAAACTGAATATTAATTGATACAAAGTTTTCAAAAGGAATTGTGATGTTTAATGAAGCGCAAAATATCTCGTTTGATAACTTACCGCAAAGTAATCGACCATGTATGGCATATCCTCGATTATACATTCGATATTACTATCCGTGAGATTATCCAAAGTCGTTATCCATCTCGACGGGGGTGCCAATAAAGAGCCAACAATACTTGCTGAGTAAAATTGGAATAAGAGAAGAGTCCACAGGAATAGCGATAAAAATACAACGCGACCAGAAGTTATCACCGGTGCAGTGCTCAATCCTATTGATTACCGAAAATTTTATGGCTGCTCCAATTCAATGAAAAATGGATCACGCGTATTTGAGTAAGCATAAAAATTAAATTTCATTGCGCTAGATAATGTCCCATAAGGATAAATTTAATGAATTACCTTGCTGCGTGATTGCAGCGATTGTAGTCAAGGCAGTAGCAGAGATAGTATTTTCATTAATTTCCACATTCTCGTAGATTATCTCTAATTTTTTGAGAGCCGTCAGGATTATCCAGTAGAAAAATCCAACGGCTATTATCAGCCACCAAAGATGAATAGCGAAGGGCTTCAAGAAATTATTCTGTAGATCATTACTCCTGGGGTGACGGAAGAAGAAACGAAGTTGCACGTTCATGGTTTCAACGAGGTAATCGACGACATCCATCCTCTCTGGCTTGTACTGAAAAGATGAGACACTGGCATCTGTCTGTCCCTCAATCAAAGCACCCAATAAGCCACCAAAGCTTCCGTTAATCAAGTAGCCCCAGGTGTGGTAGACTTGGAGATTTATTCTGAGAAAACAATCGATAAGATAAACCCGTCAGTTTTATCCAGGGATGTAAAAAGATGACCTGATGTGTCATATGAGGTGTCAGTGACGGTCAGATTACGGGGATACAGATGACAATAAGATGGCAATCCACAGTATCTCCACTGATATTAATTAACCATCACCAGAAATGTAATTTCTTGTATTTTTACTGACTCTGAGTGATGAGAAACGAGCGATAAGCTTATTGACAAACTGTCTAGATAGATAAATAGATAAACAGATTTTTCAAACAGGCAGCCATAAAAATTGCTCTAAGTAATTCCATATTATATTATATAATATTATAAGATATACAAATGTTTTCAAAATAAACAAATGTGTTCTAGTGATAAATCAAAACATCGAATTATTATGACAAGAAAGAGTGAGAAAAAAATTAATGACCGTCATAATTATATCTAACGAAAGAATGTCATGTGACGGTTATATGACCGTCATATTTTCCAGGCACAATAAAAACGGAAAATGTGATGTCACCTTTTTAAATATTTTTTCAAAAACATCTGAAGCATATCTTTCGGCCATGGATTTTCATTAATTTTTTAATCACTGCGTTTTTTGATTTCATATTAACATCGAGGCAAAAGATGATTTTTTTAAATTTCAGTAGTACTTACGAAAAATTAAACAAGTCTCGCAACTGCATCACGAGCGCGTAATGATATCGAGACATAGTATCCAAGTGTCGATTAACAGGTGTCTCGAGATAAGTTTGAAGATCAGTGTTTGATCGCTCTCTCAGCTAACAAAGAACTAGTCATGATCTGTTGCATACCATTGTTTAATGATTTTTTGAATTTTTTTAATTTTTAAATTAATGATGAAGCAGTTAATAATTCAGAATAATTCGAGTCATGATCGCTCTTTTGAAGATCAACATCGATTTTGTAACGGAAAAGGAAAGTTTGAATGAAAATTCCATTTTTTTTCATTTTTCTGGCTAATTATCAATGGTAATGACGTGAAAAAATATAATGTTCTTAATTTTGTGATTATTTAATGGCTCTGCATGTCTTCCTATTTTGTAATCCTACTATTTAAAAGTTTAGAAAAAATGTGGTAACGCGTTGTCGCGCGGACTCTGAATTACTGGACAATCGATTTTTGGCAAAAGGTGATCCAGAAAAAGTAACTTGACCAAGTTACGTCAACTACAGACCAAAAGAGGATAGAATCGTACTGTGTATTGTAGAAAGAAAGTGTACGTACAACAGTGGACCAATTAAGTGGTAGCAGATGGAAATTACAACGTCTCTCGTATTTGTACTGTGTCAATTCGTTCTTCAACCCATTCTGGACATCCCAACTGCCTTTGTATGTGATATTCAAAACACCTCCATGGGAATAACTCGGATTGTACGCATCCCACAACTCAAACTTATCGTCTCTGAATGTCGCAACCGTTAGCTCAGACTCAACAGTAAGTGGCAGTTTTCGTAATAGATTTTCCGGTGGCGATGAGGAATTAGTGAGTAACAGCCAGAAGTAAGACTCATTGAATCTCAGTTCTGTGGAAAACTGAAAGAATGGAATAGCTGTTAGTTTTTCGATTTGAAAAATAAAACATAGACTCGAATATCATGAATTTTAAAAGTGAAAGAGGCATTTTCGCACGGATGTCATGGAAACAAAGGGACTACAAAGAAATCAGGTCTTGGCAAAAAATATATTTTTCTCTAGTTGAGGTTTTTCTCTATCTAATCTGAGGATCTAAAGGAGTTCTCAATTGTGACAATTGTATCACTCTCTAAGATGATCCTGTCAATAAGATTTAAAAATTCTTGGCATTTTTTTTAAATAAAAAATAAACCTCCGGCGTCCATTACGATTACATTTATCAGAAAAAGAATTTTCAGGTCTTATGACATAAATTACTACTTTCTCTGAGCTTACAATAATATAAAAAATATAAAATAGTAAAAAAACATCTATATTATGTGTTATATATCCACCGATATATATTTAAAACAAATTAAACAATTATTAAATTGAATAATGTATTTAGTTTTTCGACACAATCTGTGTAAAGTGACATTTGACGCACGCTCAGCGTATGCAAAACTCCACTTTCCACACATATTGTGATGAAAGTGTTTTTTAGACTAGTGGGATTATATTACTCGCTTTCGAATAGGGTTATAAATTTTGCACGAGCCCAAAAACACTTTCCCAGGTTCGTATCAAAATATATTATTCTAAATTTCAACGTAACTCCAAATCAATTGGTAACGAAAAACGTGAGAGTGCTTTTTTTAATGGACGAGCAATTGCAAACCTTATTGATTAAGAAGTCACTCATAGGGCAATCGTAATCCAAAACTACTCCGACATAATAGTAATTTACTTTCAAAATTCCGGGTAGGTTTAACTGTGATGATATTGGATTGTACGAAACAGCATTATCTAAATTCATTACATTGCGAGAAAATTCCAACGCACCTGAAAGTATCGAAGATCATTGCATTAGATCTGTGAAGAAATAGAAACATAACTTGCAACGATGAAATTCATGTGAATCACTTTGAAAAAGCATTTGATAACAAATAAAAATGTCAAGTAAAACTGTAATTCAAGTGGTAATGAACTTACGCATGTCATCCCAACACCCGAAAACATTGATATGGTGAATATTTTCGGTATTAAAATAATCTCGAATGAAATATTCGAGAATTGGATCTGATTGCACGCACTGACTCACAATCACTGAAGATAGAAGTACTGTCCATAAGCCCATAGTATCATCAGTAAACTCTCTGTGAAATTGTAAAGTACGCACTCGATTCTGGAAAATGCCGCTGATACGTTATGCAAATCGGATCGAATGGCATATCCGGGAATGATTATACCCTCATTATATTTCCAATCGCAGACTCTCACGGATTTCCTGGAGTTTAAAGGTAATTACATGTTGGGCTTTGAAGGGGTACGTTATTTTGAAGTGCTCAGCCTAGAAGGTCTCTGAAGGGAGTTATTTCAATGTGATTTTACACATTGCCATGAGAATCTCTCTAGTCGACTTCCCGAGAGAAGTTCATTCATCTCAATGGCTCAAATCTCTAAATTTCTGCACTTCCTGGAAATTTATTGGGCTCGTGCTATCGCAGTTTGTGATGAATATATTATATATCGAAATATTGCGAGTGCATAAATATTTTAAGAAGCTTCTACACAATTCCAGTGAGTCTACCATGAGAGTACAGTTGAGCACTGGAATACTTCAGACCTTGATACCTTTCTCAGATCAGGTGAGTTGAGATGTAGAGTAGAATTAAATAATTAGACTAATAATAGTTGGAGCGAATAATAAAAATTATTCGTTTCAATAAAATATATTTTAGTAAATTAGAATTTTCCCTAAGAAAGTATTATGAGATATCAATTATATCTGAGAATTGATAGAATAATACATCAGAAAATTCACCGTAATTGGAGAATGTTTTTAAACTTTCTTGAAAAAATTAATCGATTATTTTTTTTCTTTCGATTATTTTTTATTGACTTTCAAAAGGATTATGCGGAAAACTATCCTAAGAAATATTCTATTCTATTGAAGAATGATTAGAGCAAAATAATGAATAAACTATCAGGATACTTCTCTGATTATAATCAGCATAGTATTCGCGATATGTCAATTAGACTATTATTACAGATTTTCAGTGCCTGTATATTAACACATGAGGTATTTCATGCCAATTTAACCAGTGGTCGATTACTCACTCAAAAATATATTTTTTTCATATTTATTGGATTTTTAACGTCTCAACTAAGAGAATAAAAACTAAAAGAATTAAAAATATTTGGTAGATAGTTTCAATTAGTCATTCAATCCGTAGAAAAACAGAAATCAAAATTTGATAATAATATATATTATAATATGTTCATAAATATTTTCATTCTAAAATCTTTTCTTCCCCTGTGGAATATCGCAATCGCCTTAGACTTATTTTATTTCTATTTTCTCCTATAAAAATAAAAAAATTAAGAAATTTGTGTTTGAAACGGAGAGGACCAACGACTGGCTTATTTGAAATAGAACACCTAATATGTACTCAACATTCTAAGTAAGCTCATGAACTTGTGTCGGCAAATTCGAAATATTCTGCATTAGTTGAAGACTTCGATGTTATGATCATTAAGCTGCTGTGCATGTCCCTCTGCATTCATTCTAACTGAGTATAATCGGTTTTCTAGGCAAAAATACAAGTACTCCATTATGAACGTTGCTATAGAAATCACCATACCGATGCACAAAAGAATTAGTGCGGGATTAAATTCTGACATGCCCATCGGAGTTGGTTTACTGTTGTAATTTTCAGGGCACTGTGGACGAGAGGCACGCCAAATTTTTTGTAAGCGATTCAATAATCCAGACTGTACGATTTTTCGCAATCTGTGAATTAAAAAATATACTCTTGTTATCTTTCTCTTTGATAATAATTCCTATTGACACTCACCCGTACACGATCATTTTTTTGAATGGTGAACCTTTGGGTAAGATTGGCGCCAGCCATCGAGGTCTACCGACTCTTATTTCCTGCAGTCCGCAGATCTCATCCTCCGAAAACGTATCCTATAGACCATAGATATATCTACACTCCGAAAGTTGAGATAAATGACTAGAATAAATCCACCAAATCAATTTAGATGTTCTATATTGGAGTATGAATTTCGATATGTGTATATCGGTATGTGGGAGATATAATTTTTTTCATTTATATTCATTTATATTCCTATATTCGCACAGGATGGGAGGGTTCATTCATATTTAAGCGATATCAGTCAAATTTTTGAAATATAATCGACAGGCTACAGGAAAATTATCGGTTCGATAAATATATAGTTCAAGAATTATAACAGAGATATAATTTTTTTGCCAGAATTACGTCTTAAATATATCCAACTTGCTTTTTTCATATATCTTCAATGTGACCTACGAGATATATCTGCATGGATATATCCAAATTATATCTCAGATAATGCAGTTTTTAGCGGAATATATATGCGACGTATATTCGGATATAATTAACATATATTTCCGAACATATAAGTTTTCCTCGCGCGCGGGCTGTCTATCAGATTAAATACTGCACCTTGATTAACTAAAATCAAATTGAAAGAAATAATCAGAGCAACACTCGTGTAAAAGTGTCGCTAATCGCACGTCTCAAAAATGAATAAATAGGCTACGCATTTCTTTAAAAGAAGGAAGAAGGAAACAATGAATAGACGGACTCCGCTGGATGCCCACCGCCGAATATCATAGAAAAAAAAAGACTTGGATATCATCCTCAATAAATTTCACGGTAATCTCACTGCACGTGCACAACGTCGGCCGATCCGACTGACCTACGACCTGAAGGAGAATGCGAACTGCCCTTTCAGAAAAAGGTTTAAAAACGCACCCACCGCTACCGAATAAGTCTGGACTTCTGTGCATCTTCGCTGCGAGAAAAAGAGATCTTCTAGCACTGAAAAATATGAAATAATTCCAAAATCAAGGGACCTTTACTCATGAACGAAATCTCTTCTGATGCTGATAACGACTGACCAATTGGATATTGACGGATTCTCAGAAAAGTTCAGAAAACGTCTTTAAACGAGGAAGAGCCACCGCGGACCGAAAGCTCGCTTGGTGAGCTCTAAGAGCATCAAAACGAACCAACACAATCAAAGCAAGCTCAACGATCGAGGATTTTTTTTTTACCTCGATAACCCCCACATAGCATGCAGATACCCAAGACATAACTTATAAAACCCCGAACCCACGGTGATCATCGTGTCAGTCTTATTTAAAACTTCGATCTTCTAAAATCTCAGTTGTTGTCTCCAGGGCTTTACCAGTGCACCTCTGCCTAGCAACACCATCTTCACGTTCAATTTATCAGCGAACACTCATCCAACTGACCTAAGAAGATACCTTCACCAGGTCAAGATCTGCACATCCGAGAAGATATACTAATCAGTTCAAGATCTCCAGATTCAACTCGCCAGGGAATATACGTTCACCTCCTCAAGATCCTCCGAATCGCCCGCACCGATTAACACGATACTAAACGACTCATCCGTACCATTCGAAAAACATCATTGTAAGTCTCACATTCAATTTTTCCTTTTTTTATTTTAGTCGTTCCTCTCTTTTCCGCTTACTCAATCTTTACTTCCTTTTTCCGACTTCTTGGTAAAATATGTAACCCTTAATTTTGGTTTAAAAACATTTTAATTGGAATAAATACTTTTCTTTGTACCCCAATTATACTCCTAACCCTTCATGGGGTGCTTTAGCACTTTGTTCCATACATCGCGTTCCCAAACTACTTTTATTCCATAATCTTTCGAAATCTGAACGATTTATCGCATCCTAAGGGTTACCTTTCGCCTTCATTATTCTTTAAAAACTCACTCAAGGACGGCAAGAAAAGTATCATGTGACCACGAATACCGCAGATGGATTGACCCAAATCGGGAGATGAAATATAATCTATGAAATTTCAAAAAATTCTAGCAGTATTAAATTGACAAAGTCTAAAGCGTTTTTACATGTAAAATCTGGTACGTCACAGCGCTTTCAGTGATGAATGCATATCCACCCGCTTGTACTTTTTTGAAGCCCGTCTCCACCGGAAGAAAGCCGTTTGGATTTTTCGACGGAAATTTCATCTTTCGGTTGTATAATTCAATGCAGTCAGGATCAGTCATTTTCTACGATAAAATTCATTATATCTTTTTATAATTTTGGATATAATGGGATTAGAGTGATAGACGTAAAAGTGGTACATAGAATATGTTATATGTAATCGGTTTTCAATTTTCCATGGGAGTGGGTTGTTGTGAAATATATACCTCGAAATAATTATGAAAATATGGATGGTCCCTGGCGCCTACTTCAACTTCACTTTCAGTGAGATCTTTGATGCCTTTAATCCATCGTGGCGGAGGTGTCATCAAGGAACTAACAATACTTGCTGAATAAAATTGATAGAGGAGAAGGGCCCAGAAGAATAGTGAGAGGAATGTAATTCGTCCGGAATAAAAATTCGGACTATCCCCTAATCCTGCCGACAAAAAAAATATTCATACTCGTATCATTATCATGTATTATTACAATATTATACAATTGAGTATTAAAAACTAAATTGAACCGAAACTATTAATATCAATAATAAAAAGTAAATGATGCGTGTCCGTATAACGCTTTCTTTTGCTTTTTTCGCCTGTTGGGATAATTATTTTCTGATGCTTTCGCATTGAGATAATATATTGAATACTCATTTTCAAGCTCATTAAGAGAACTTCGAGAAAATACGGGAGTTATATGATTCTGACTATTTTTCATTGATTTATGGCGTTTTGAACGCGATAATTGAATTTTAGGGTTTCGCCTAAATTTCAAACTTGGTTCAACTTTTGCATCATTTCAAAGTACATGCATAAAAATATTTATATATAATTTCAAAGAACATTTTCCGTTCTGTGAAATGGCATTAATCATATTTGACTTAGTTGGAATTTTTGAGAATGATTGAAGTTGGTTCCATTTTTTATCGTTATGTCACGCTCTAAAATTCATGTTTATTGCTAACTATTGCAGTATTTACAATATCGTTTAAATTTCATCATTCCATCGATTTTACCAAAAGTCATCCATGACAAAGGGTCGAATTTCACGCGTACATCTTACAAAAATAGTAATTTCGTTGAAATAAAATCGATAATAACCTTTGTTATCCTTGCAAATTCTCATGTATTTCATTTTCATATACAAACTCACCAAATATAGACTCCAAAATAGCAGGGAGGAAAAAATAATGGTAAAATAACTATTAAATATTGAATTTCTTTATCAATATTGTACCGATTAGTTTTGACGACATGCAAAGTAGTTGAGGCGCCCGACTAGTAATAAAAAAAAGTCAAATGAAGACGTCAATGACAGCGAGTTCCATGAACTTGTAACAATCAGCACTGGTGTTTATTAAAAATTGTAATGGAAATTGCTATTGTATTTCAAGGGTTTAAGGTGGTTGTCGCGCGACAGTCTCTGTAAAAAGTTTATCCGCTGTAAAACGAGCCAGTTTAGAACACAATCTTTTAGCGGTATATAGTCTCACTTGATTGATTGCATTGTGCATGGATAACTAAAGCATAACTATATATTTTCCATATTAACTATTTTCAATCATATGAATTTATGAATTTCCGA
>NW_011887749.1:1186455-1204792 GCF_000806365.1 Fopius arisanus
AAAACGGTCAATTGCAAACGGAAAAGGCTCATTTTGTTGCTAATTTTTCAAACTATTCACCATAAAATTGTTAACGAAAACTGTCGAAAAAAAATTAAGTACTTAAGTGAAGTAATTATTTATTGTTTGTTGATTGTTTGCTTAGAGAATAATATTTCGGTAACCTTGTTGGGATAGTGCTGCGAGAGTAGTTAGACCGGTCTCAATGGCACTCAAGCTAGGATCATGTGTTCCAGCTTGATGATGCTGCTCCAAAAGTAGAGAGAGCAGTAAGATAATCCAATATACAACAGCCACCAGCAGAATCATCCACCACAAATCATTGGTGAAGGGCTTCAAGAAATTGTTGCGCAGGGTTGAACTCTTTGGATGAAGAAATACGAAGGTGGTATCTGCGTACCAAGTCACTGCCCCGTAATCCACAACCTTCAATCGTGCAACGTGAAACTCAAAAGGTGTGATACTCATGTCGATGAAGCCTGAGATAATGTCTCCGATGATTCCGTTGTAGGATCCATTGTGGAGGTAGCCAAAAGTTGATGCTTGATGAAGATTTATGCTGCGAAAATATTTTCAATAAAAATAGCCGAGTATTTAAGATCTGTATAATTGTTTTTTGAGTATTCTCTACCTGAAATTATACATGTCTTGAAGATACAATGTCAGTGGATATTGAGATCGGGTCATTGGATCTAATTCTCTATTTGATTGACTCGATAAATAAGTCAACAGATCTGGTAAAGCTGGATTGGCTAGCTGAAATGTACGAAAATCATTGATAAGGTAGATAAAAAGTTGAAAAGGAGAATCTAGTATTGCATAGCGTCTCAAAATCGGGTTCAGGCCCGAGATGAAATATTTTTGGTAAATGTGTGGTTCAGGTCCGCCAAAAAAACAAAAAAAAAATCATTGAAATGTGAATTTTTAGGGTTAAAAACCATTCTTATCCTCTCACTAGTCAATAACAAGACGAAAGAAGAGAGAGAAACAATAAGGATTAATCAGATGATGGAAACCCTTCCAATCAAATAAAAAAACATCCAGAATGGTTTGGTGGACCTGAACTAGACATTTACCATATTTTTTTATGCAATTGATTCCATTCGCTCAGGCCAGGGAAAATTGACCGTTTTCTGACCATTTTCTGACGCTGAAATAATTCTCCATTCATAATTCTAGTCAGCAACAAGCAGTGTAAACACTCTAGGAAAATTACCGAAATTCATTTAGGTAGCTGCAAATTGACGGTCATTTTTTCCTCGTAGTTTTGTTCTGAGAATTCCAAATAGAATCGCATTCCATAATCAAATCAATGTTCATGAGAATGAATTAGAGCACAATATCCAGTTCATTACTCGAGATAATTTACAGCAAGAATGAATTTAATATATACCGTTGGTAATTTCCTCGTCATCCGGTAACTAAAAAAAATTGTGAGTCAACTATTGAGATGAAAAGAGACCGTGAGATTTGAACTCGTAATTTTTCGAATTTCTGACGCAATTGTCAGATTCCTAAAGACTGTAATTACCAGTAATTTGACCGATCAGGTTTACCACTCGCAACACTAGTTCGTGCTATTTCGTACCGTAAGTGAGATATTGAGGGACAATTTGTTAAGATCAGCTCGACGTTTGTACTTGTATTCACTCAATCCATATCTGAAACCTTCTCCAGACCTCCATTGGCCTTTATCAATAATCCGTACAGCAGTGCCATGACGGTAACTCGGATTGTACACCTCGTAAAGCTTGAAGACATCATCAGCACAAGTTGTGAATGTCAGTTCTGAGGCTACTGTCAAACTCAAACCTCCCAGATAATCGATGGGTATTGTTGTGAATTTTGATAGAACCAACCAGTAGTAAGATTCATTGAAGTGCAGCTGAGCCGAGAACTTCCAGGCGAGAAGTTGGTAAATTCATGGAACAAGAGGATATGAATTTAATAGTCATAAAATAAATCCCGTCGGTCTTTCAATGCATTTACTTGTTCTTTTTGTATCAAATCGAAATGTAATCAACTCAGATTCGTGCAAGTCTTCAAGCAGACGCACATCGAAAAATCAATCAATGGATCGAGTGACCAGAATTTTCCTGAACAGGTGATTCTAAAAGTGTGACTACATACTTGATCAAGAATATTTTCGCTGAAGGGACAATCGAAGTCCAACACGACTCCCACATGATAATAATTCACACGTAGAATATTCGTCATATCTGCTGTATTTGTGACAGGATGATAAGTGACAACTGCATTCATTCCCATAATATTGCGTGAAAGATCAACCCCATCTAAATTTAAATGTAAAACCAATATAATACAATACGTAAACAATACAATGAACAATTATTGTAACAAAGTTGGTCGGACTTAAGCTTTTTGAGAAGCTTTTGCTTTCGAATGAAAGTATTGTGATTGTTCAAATTAAAGTTTCTATTTTTTGTGTTATGTCGGCGTACTATTTCTCAAAAAATTCAAAAAGGCTATTCGCCGAGGTTAATTATAATTCAATTCATTTATTAACCATTTCAATTTTTGAGCTTGACAGAAATACTGTTATGAAATATTGCAATTATGGTTTTGAAAAATTGTTTCGATGGCTTGTTGGCCGAATTGGAAGAATGAAATAATAACAATAACAACCGTTGCATCGATATATAAGAAAGGCTGCCAGAAATTGGTACTTTAGATATATCTGAATCCCCGGTCTATCGTCGGATATTCTTCTCCAATTCAATTTGATTTTGGACAGTCGCATTCTAAATTAGGAAGTAATCCCTGGACTATATATGTTGATATACTTTTTGATTTGATGTCAATTGTATCGATTGTTGTTAATTTCGATTTTTTCTCCATTTTTTTTAAGTCAACTTTCTGATTCTTTCATATGTTTTGGTTTTCTTTATCTATTATATTCAGAATTCATTTGATTATGTGTGGAGGAAATATTCAATAAGATTTTATAGAAAGTGTAAATTCATTGAAAATGAGATAGCAAGGGAAACTGAAATCAGGGAAAAAATGAATCCTCTTTTTGATGACGACCGATCATTCGGACGCATATTGATACTTTACTATCAAAAATAAATATAACCTATGTAATGAAAGCAATTTCTTACTTCAACCGCGTAAAATTATATATCCGAGATATATTTAACATATATCTAATACTCATATATAATGTGAATATTTAAATTACAAATAGGATATAGATCAGATATATTTTGAGCGAAAAATGCTATCTGATATTTGTTCCGTGTGGGTTGTTTTATTCAAACACATACACGGAAAGAAATCTCCACTAAAAATTCGTACGAGAATTGCTCTACAAATTACCGGACGGCGCAGCAAGCTTTGTCGATTGCGATTAATACTCAATATTTTAGTTCAATCAGAATCAGAAAAATGAATGGGTGATACAGCAAAGAAGTGGACTGTTTATTATTAAATCCGCCGTTTCACGAATATTTCAGTTTTTCAGCAGTACAATTTAGAAGATTCAATGAACTTCGGAGTAAATTGAGAATTGGTCCAGTAAATTTTGTTGCCCTGCGCAGTAAATATTCCGGAGAACTGCAGGGATTCTTTATGAATTTCACATGACTTTTCATCAGTACAGTGCAACATCTCACGTTTGCTAATACGAGACCAATAATTTTTCGTGGATATTTTTCTCCGTATACATATTACATATTCGAATAATACCTGAATAATCCCAACAAGCGAAGATAACAATCTGATGGATGTTGCAAGCTTCATAATATTCTCTAATGAAGTCACCGAAAAGCCCATGAGATTGGCAAACGTGGATCAACGCAAATGATATAAAGATGAAAGTAACGACGTTCATAGCAAAAGTACCTTCAAGACACCATAGGCAGTAGTGAAGAACCACTCGAAATTTCAACTGCACTGGAGTGGGTGCACCGACAGGAGCTGTAGGCTAAATTATGTAAACCATATACTTTAGCACACATGGTAGGTTCTAGAAATTACGCCGCAAACGTCATGAAATCGTTGGGAATTCAGCAGGTGGCTTCCACGAAATTCGAAATCATATATCGGTGAGAATGTTTTCGATGGGAAAAGAGCGTGGATTTTCCCAAAATTATGTAAAGAAACGATTGCAAAAAGAGAAAAGAAAGTTTCTATAGAATTAATAGCAGAGATCGTGAGTTGATTTGTTGCATTCACCGGACGTACTTCATTATTAGAGAATTATTGAATCTCTAATTTTAAAAATTTAACTGAATTTTCGTCATATCAGGGTTCTCCTGCATTCAGAAATCCATTATGCAAGTTGAATTTAGAAATGTTACAAAAAAAAGGTAATTGTTGACTGCAATTCAATTATTGAATAAAAATTGGCAAAAGTGTGTAATTAGAAGTTTTACATTCTCTAAAACTATATAAATCCAGAGAAATATATGCATTTAATATATCAGAACGGAAAAGTCCCAAAACAGATAAAGAATAAATAAAATAAAAATTTTTCTATTCAGAAAACTGCATGTAATGCCAGCCAATTGTATATATTTCAAGATAACTTTCTCATAATATATTCCTTCTAAAGAGAAGAGATAGATAGACTGGAGGCTATAATTCGCCAAATCGAAGGAGCTAGTAATTTCGTAATCGATTTCGAAACTTACTTATTTGGAGAGGGCGCACTCCACATTCTGTCGGCGTTCGTTTCAGTTTCGTGAGCTTCCATTGTGCCACGAACATGCGCTTTGATATGATTTTGAATAGAACGCGACTGAAGTGAATAGTGTCCTAATACTACAAATATATATATATATATAGATATTGTGAATACTGTATTCACAATAAATTATCGTACCCTGCATAATTCGGATGATCTAGCGATTAAAAAAACAGCATTATTTGAATGTGAAATAGATTTATTCATACGATCAATCAAGTGGATAACATTTCAAAAGCAAAAAAGCGGACAAATGAGAAAACTATTGATTGAAATCAAGTAGAGACTTCCACGTCCTCAGGTTCATCCTGCTGCGTTGAAATGAAGGCATTTATCCTAGCCAAGTCTAATCTATTCTCCATATAAGAATGCACATATTCCATCATCAAAAGCATCACAGACATTCCCAAACCAATAGCTAGGAGAAACAATGCTGGACTGAATTCTTGAATGCCCATTGGAGTTGGTTTGTTCTCGTAAGTTTTTGGACACTCAGGCCGTGGGACATGCCATATGCTGTCCAAGTGATATATTATTCCAGATTGAATAATCTTACGGACTCTGAAAATGCAATGGTATAACGATTAGTGGTAATGTTGAAACAACACATGAAATTTTGCATCTGTATTCAACCCAAATTATAACCACTATGAATCATTTAGTAATTAGTTAATAGATTCGCACTAAGGAATTATTTAATAGACTCGCCCGGCTTCGCGGATAGAAGGACCATAGTATCACGAAAAAAATCGATGAAAATGCAAATAAATACCGACAGTCAAACTAATAGACTAGCCTATGAGAATTTCTGAATATGTTCACAGGATTTAGAATCATTGTACATGTTAGGCCAGTTATGAACAGGCCTTTTAGTTGCCTTACTTGTCAGTAATAGTTTTACCCCCCTTTCCCTCGTCACCCGCATAATGAGTGAGTCATTTATATTTATGAAATCTAAATTGAAATTAAATGAATGTAATGTAAATCCATTAATTAGAATATCTGTAACGGGGCAACGGTGGTACACCAAAATGACCCTTTCTATAATTCGTTATATGTATCACAATGAATTTTCAATTTATATTCCAATGTGGTCATTAGTTGAAGTAATAGCCACAAAAAATTATTATGTTGTATTTGCTTTGATGAATAACTATTATATTGTTTAAACAAATTAATGAAAAAAAAACACTTATTCTCTATAACACCGGTGCGCGATACCTCTAGGAGAAAAAGTAAAAAGAATCAAGTTTTGTTGAAAGAATGGGAAAATAATTTTATCTGAACGTGATATTCACCCGTAAATTATCATTTTTTTGAATGGAGATCCTTTTCCAACGATCAATGAGAGTCTTAATGGCTTGGCAATTCTGATTTCTTCCAGGCCGCATATCTGCTCTTCAAGGAATTGTGCCTAGAAAATTGAATTAAAATATAGTTGATATTCTAGAACTCGATATCTAAATGCACTCTAACAATTGCCATTACATCCCCTCTAAATTCCTTCTCCAATGATTGAGCCAAATGTAAATTTTTGTCTTCTTCAAGGTACTATCACAGGAGGGGTACTTGCGAGAAATTGTATAATATGCTAAAACCGCTAAGTTTAAACTATCGGTTGTTAGACCCATGCAAAATTTTACGGACTTTATCTCTCCGTGTTTGAAATGTGGATCGTTGAATGCCGAAATTTGGGTTTTTCTTTCAAAATTTGACATTATACATTTCAAAAACAATGTCGTAAAAGTTCTTGACATTTTGGTAATATTGCTTCCCTCTAGCCATATGGATAGTTCAAATATGATGTCTCATTGAATTAAAAATAAAATATGTGATTACCGCATTACAAAATTATTCACAAGAATAAGTAACTTATGCAGATTGAACTCTAAATGTCGGGAAATACTTGAAATGAAAAAAAAAAAACAGTAAGTAACTGCGGAAGTACTTCAAGAGAGATATTTTCAGAAGATTCGTGCTTAATGTCCAACTGCCACAACTATCTTTTCACGAACTATATACCAAAAAGCCGTTGAAAACTACAATTTAGCCAGTGCTAATCGATATTACAAATATGCTCACCTGGACTATTGGGTAGGTAGCAATAGTACCACACAAAAAAGCATATCCGCCTTTCTGTATTTGCTTGAATCCTCGATCCAACGGTAGAAAAGCGTTGGGGTGTTCCTTCCGTGACTTCATCTTGCGGTTGTATAATTCAACCACATCCGGATCAGTTGCAGTCTGAAAATATCATTATACCCTAAAACTGGGGCATAAACACAATTCACAAAATCCGACAATTTCGGAAATGTTCACTGGAAAGAATAGAAGATCGATGTGGCTGAATTAGAATCCTCAGTCTCAGTTGTAATATCGTCTACAAGGCGAATACACGTCAGCGGTTGATTGATAATACAATCCGAATTTAAAGAAATAAACCATTGGCATCATTCACATCAAGCTAACACGTAAATACTAATCTACTAAATTATTAGTACGATAAAGATAATTAAGGGTATCCTACGCCCATCTACAGTCAAAATTTGGGTTTCAACATTTTTTTACCAAGTTATCGATGGAATTGATGTAAAAAAATATCACGTCTTTGTGTTTTGTCATTATTTAATGACTCATGAAGCTTCAAGGAGGCGCGAACATTTTTCAGCATGTTTTCTAAGCTTTTAAAAAGAAACACAAAAGTACAATTGCCAATTTGTTAATTTGTTCAGTTCTAGATTTGGGAAAAAATTAAAAATGCGTGAATTTTGACTATAAATGGGTAAAGAACATCCTTAATGTACAGATAGATTAGATTACCTCGAAATAATTCCAATAATACGATATGTTTTGAGCGCCCACATCGAGGTGACTGTCAGTAAGAGCTTTGATGGTCTTGATCCAACGAGGAGGAGGTGTCATCAAAGAGCTTACGATACTTGCCGAGTAGAATTGATAGAGAAGGAGAGCCCAAAAGAAAAGGGAAAGAAATGTGATTCGTCCGGAAATGAAATTTGGACTGTCACTCAATCCTAAGAATTGAAAGAGAAAATCTTCGTTACGAGTAAATTATAATTTTAAAAAATGAGATCTATTTTCGCTGACCTTGTTGTGACAATGCTGCAACAGTAGTCAGACCGGTGTCAATCGCTGTCATCTCGGTATCTTCATGCTTACCTTCATAATGATGCTCTAATACCAGAGAAAGCAATAACAAAGTCCAATAGACAGCGCCCACCAATAAAATCATCCACCATAAGTCATCAGTGAAGGGTTTTAAGAAATTGTTACGAAGCGTTGATATTCTTGGATGAAGGAATGTAAACTTGGCTTCAAATTTCCAAGTTTCAGCAATATATTCTATGAAATCCATTCGCCCTGTGTGGAATACGAATGGAGTTAGGCTCATGTCGATGACGCCTGATATTATATCGCCAATGATTCCGTCGAAAGATCCATTGACAGGATAGCCCCAACTTGTTGCCTGATGTATTTTCATGCTGTGCACAAAAAATATTATAAAATTATTATCGATAGTGATAGAATATTTGACTGTCATTGGAATTTTGGAAAATCTTCTCCGGAAGATTCACCTGAAATTATACATATCTTGGAGATACATCGCCACGGGATAGTGAGCTCGAGTGAGAGTATCCTTTTCTATACTCATGTATGTTGATAAGTAAGTCATAAAATCGGGTAATGGCGGGTCGTACAGCTGAAACATACAACAATAATCAAGGTGATGATAACTAGAATTACCATCTGTGTAATACCACAAAAGTTTGCAAATTATAGAAGATGAGATCTACTGCGCAGTGCGTGTACCGAATTTGAATTTCCCGGTTCAAGTTTGCCAATAATCAATCTTGCGACTTTCGAGATATTTCGACTCGAGGGAGACTTCATTCATGTATTTGGGGATTTCCCGATCGATTCGTTGCAAACAAATAAAAAATTTGTTTTAAATCGATTAGACATTTAATTTAATTTAATTTAATTTAATTCAGTGCAATTGAATTTAATTTACTTAGATTGAATTTAACTAAGTATCTAACCAGTCAGACGTGCGCGGTAGCGCATGTTCATGAAGAATTAGCGCTTTAGCGCTGGAAAGCAATCATAATATGATTGAATTGAAGAGTTACATCATTTTTCTACCATTTTAATTCTTATAAAAGTGCTCCATAAAATGAGGAAAACTCCTGATGACATCTGTTGCGATCCCGTTCTAAGATTCTGTTCTAAAACTCCGGAAAAATCGAGTAACT
Source organism: Fopius arisanus (assembly GCF_000806365.1). NCBI lineage: Eukaryota > Metazoa > Arthropoda > Insecta > Hymenoptera > Braconidae > Fopius > Fopius arisanus. The sequence goes on from NW_011887749.1 coordinate 1,195,435, forward strand.
CCTTAATTCTTATCTCCATTTTGGTAAATTTGAAGCTTGTGTGGTATTTGGCGGATTATTTTTCCAACCCAAACGGCAGTTAATAGAATTGCACCCTGAGACGAAAACCGATATTAAGATGAAAAATTAGTAAATAAATTTAAAGTGTTAGTCAAGGGAGATTATCAGATTGAAAGGAATCGCGGGACCGAGAATACGGCAATCCGGTTGGCTAAAATCGAAATGAAAAAAATAATCAGTTAAAAATCCTCTTGATCCCATCACGTGACATCGAATAGTGCAACTGTATTGGTTGAGGTTGGGGTTGGGAAAATAATCACATGTACATTCAGATAAAGTACTTCTTACAACAACAGAAAAATTCAGGCACGTCTGCTGAAGATCAGTTCGACGTGTGTATTTGTATTGAATGAGTTTGTCATGTAAACCATTTCTAGGGGTCCATCGGCCCTTATCGGTGATGACCACCGAGCCACCATGACGATAACTTGGATTGTAAATGTCATAAAGTTGGAATTCATCCTTTTCACGAATTGCTGATGTCAATTCTGATGCTATCGTAAGCGGCAGAACCTCAAGATATTTCATCGGTATTGATGACAAGTGTGATAATACGAGCCAGTGGTAGGATTCATTGAATGGAAGATGATTCGAAAACTTTCCGAACAAAAATTATCAGTTACAATATCTCAAGACCTTCAAAATTATTACGATTAATTTTGAACGTCGAGGGATATTCAGGGAATTTTTTTCTAGAGCGGGAGTTAGCCAACGAGTAGAGGGGAATATATCACTAACATCCAAACGTTTAATTGTTTAAGGTTGTTGTCGCGTAGAATTTTTTTTCGACAGTTTTCGTTAAAAATTTTATGGTGAATAGTTTGAAAAATTAGCAACAAAATGAGCCTTTTCCGTTTGCAATTGACCGTTTTGAACTTGAGATATAAATTTTTGAAATTCGAGTGATTTAACACGTGTTTAAATGGAGTTTTGCCGATTAGAATTTTTTAAAAATCAACGGCTCAACAGTTTCAGAAATAAAAAAAAACGTGGAATATACATCGTGGGAGGAAATACAGAAAAAAAAATCAAATCGATTGACCGTTTGGTTTACGGAATATAATTATCGGAAATTCATAAATTTAGATAATTGAAAATAGTTAATATGGAAAATACATAGTTATGCTTTAGCTATCCATGCACAATGCAATCAATCAAGTGAGACTATATACCGCTAAAAGATTGTGTTCTAAACTGGCCCGTTTTACAGCGGATAAACTTTTTACAGAGACTGTCGCGCGACAACAACCTTAATGAGGAATTAATGCAGAGCTATTATCTATTTATCAGATGCAATTTCCATCTGCTGGTCTATAATTTCCGGAAAAATTTTAAACAAATCAACGATTCACCCTCCAATGCAGATTGACTGTAATCCAGTGCCGGAAAATAATCAAATTAATTTATGAGTAAGTGGAGATTCTCGTGACAAGGTACCTTCTCAATAACATTGTCACTGAGGGGACAATCAAAATCCAGTACAACTCCCAAGTGGTAATAATTGACCCGTAGAATATCTGTCAAATCAATATCAAATGTTGTAGGACGATAAGAAATAACTGTATCAAGTCCCATGATATTCCGCGTAATGTCAGCTGTGGAAAATTCAAATTGGAAGAATTTTTCGTGTAGAAAGTGGAAAATTACTCAGTTATTTGAATTATTTGTTGAAAAGAATGATTCCCTAATTATTTCATCTATCAGTGAATATATAATTTTTCGAAATCACCATTTTTCCTAATTATCGTAAATTTCTAATCAATGAAATATTGGAATTTCGTTCAACGCATCATGAATTTGAAAAGATAAGACAATCAAAACAAAGCGATAATTAATATTAAGAGATATAATTATTTAATAAGAATTCACGGAGAGAAAAATATAGAAAAAAGTACGTGACTTGTCACGTAATCGCCAGCGAAAGATTGAGTTCAGTTATTTTTATCTAAAATCATGGTAAAAAATAAGAGACGGTCAGTAAATCTTATTATTTGCTCCGGCAAATCTACGGTACTATCACGTGTTCTTTTCTCAACTTGTAAAACTCCCAATTTTTACATAATAACAATAACAAATCTCTAGCATATGTGTAAAATCGTTGCTTGAAATGCCATAGATCGAGAGTTCAAATCTCGATTGGATAAAAAAAAACGTTACAATCAATTTTACGGAACTGATTTGGCAATTTTCCTACCCGTGTAGTACTTTTCCAATTTCGCCGTTCATCCCACGCATTTACGTTTCAAACAGTAATTTTCACGGAACTTCTCTTTCCAGCATTTTCTCTCCGTGAAGTAGCCAAAAATGAAGTCCAAAAAGAGTCAAGTAATTATGGAATGAGATAGAAATTTTCTTCGATTGTAAAATTTCTTTCAAAGTTATGAACTTTATTTGATTTTTCACTTTTCATTATATACCTGCATAGTCCCAACAAGCAAATATGACAATCTGATGGATATTACTCGCTTCATAGTAGTCCCTAATGAAATCAATGAGAATTCTATCGGATCTACAGAGTCGGATGAACAAAACTGATATCACGAATAGAGTAGTTGCTTTCATGACGACTATCACTTGAACGAACAATGCGCAGGAGTAGTGGGTTTTTTGGCTTTGAAACTCCACCCCGATGGGCGAGGCTGTGTCAAATGCACGTGAATTATTCGGAACGTGCACTTAAACGCATATGGTAATTTGTGAAGTTTAACATACAATCAAAAAGCCCACCACTTCAATTGGTTGTGGACAACGCACGGCTCCCCAAAGACTACATTTTCTCAAATCACATGTCTCTGTAGGTGTCGACAATAAACTGTTAATGATCATGTATACGCAATGAATTATCAAATTATCATATCTTCATCTGCAAATCTATTTAATCTCACCTGAGATCTAATCATAATAATACTCATGAACAATCAGAAGAGTGTCCGTACATGAATGTTAGGGTACTAGTAAACAATTGTTTAGATGTGGCAAGATCGGCGAATCCTACAGTTCTAAAAAACTTACTACATTGTGTAACTATAAATACTCAATCTTCCGGATTTATTTGATCAATGGGTTCTGGTAATTTTGTGATGTCTCTCTGTGTCCCGTTTGTTTTATTCTCCATATGAAAGTAGCAGTACTCTATGATTAATGTGACAATAGATACCGCAGCCCCAATGCACAAAAGAAATAATGCTGGACTGAATTGTGGCATTCCCATAGCTGTTGGCATAGAGCTGTAGCTCTCAGGACACTTGGGAAACTTTCCACGCCAATATTGCCGTACATACGCGAGCAATCCTCCTTGTATGACTTTTGTTAATCTGAAAGAAAAAACGATTGCTATTTTCCTTTCCCAAATGACTCTTTATCCATTTATTGATTTAATTATTCTTCATGTTAACCCGTATGTCATCATCTTGTGAAATGGCGTATTCTTTGGCAAAAGTGGTGACATCATGGTACGCGGTTGGAAACGTACTTCTTCTACTGAACATATCTGTTCTTCTGTGAAGGTGTCCTGCAAGACTTCTCATGTCATTCAGTTAAAACAAATAAATAGTATATAATATACTATTTGTGTTGCATGGTCATTCTTACCCTGATAATCCGGTAAGTTGAAGCAGTTTCTGTAAGGAATGCATACCCACCCTCTTGAACTTTCTTCAGACCTGAAGGTACTTTCAGAAAAGCATGTGGTCTATATTTCACAGACGAGTTCATTTTACGATTGTATAATTCACTCACATCGGGATTTTTCGAGGCCTGCACAATATTTGAATATTTTCAAAAAAATAAAAAATAAATTTTTAGTAATTATGTTTCTGGCTCAAATATCGACCAATAGAATTGCAACATTCGACGTCACGTGGTACCATCTACTACACGGTGTTATAATGATGGTTTTTTGATAATTACCTCTGGTAATTGATATATATAGAAAAGACAACATGATCGAGATATAAAATTCTTATTTCTTAACTATGAGTTTTGTCGCATGGTGCAGTTCTACTGGCTGACATTTGGGTGGGAAAAATAATCCCTCGAATACCACACGAGCTTGAAAATTATCTGGCATTTCCCTCAATGTTCCCTGCAAACAAGTAAAGTCATTAAATTTGTCAGGATTTTTACCCTGAAAAACGTGATTCCTACACTTATTTGCAACGAATCTATTGGGAAATGCCCGATAATTTTCGAGCTCTTGTGATATTATAAATGATTATTTTGATTATTATTGCGATTTTTTCCAATTCGCTTGCAGTATTGGTGGTTACTTGACACCTTCACGTTCGTGTTGCTTCAGAACGAATATTTTTGTCTTCACTTTTCAGTTATTTTTACAAAAAAAATCAAGATACTTTGACAATTTTTAGGAAAAGCCAACTTTATCGATTTTTCTGATTTACTTCATGTTCTGCAGTATCACTACTGAAATACTGCTTGAATTGAAGATTGAATAGGAAAATAAAATGTCGATGTACCTGGAGCCACTCCCGAAAATGTGACACATCAATGGCGCCAACAGTCAAATCGCTTTCAACGAGGGCTTTCAGAGTTTTGATCCATCTCGGTGGAGTTGTCATCAAAGAACTGACAATACTTGCTGAATAGAACTGATAAAGAAGAAGAGCCCACACGAATAACGAAAGAAATGTGATACGTCCGGATGGAAAATTGGGGCTGTCGCTCAGTCCTTCCGACATTAAAAACAGACAGATTGATAAAACAGAATGACTATGAGAAGAGCAACTCACCTTGTTGTGATAAAGCTGCTACTGCAGTCATACCGGTTTCAACCACACCCTCACCAATGTCGTGAGTCTCTGCTTGATGATGATGTTCCAGCATCAGGGAGAGAAATAATAAAGCCCAGTAGATACTACCTACCACCAAAATTGCCCACCACAAGTCATCGGTAAATGGCTTCAAAAAATTATTACGCAAATTCGTTTGTTTCGGATGAAGAAATGTAAAGGTAAAATCGGTGAACCAGGTTGACACCACATGGTCCACTAGTCCGCCTCGTTCTGCAATAAGTTCAAAAGGCGAGATACTCATATCTACCCCATCATCTCTGATTAAGTCGCCCAAAATTCCATTATAAGATCCGTTAACTAAATAGCCCCAGTGCGCTGATCGATATACAGTAAAGCTGCAAAATATTTCAAATTAAATAATCAATAAATTTCCTGTCAAGCTTATTAACTCTAGCATCAAAACACTCTTTACTTAAATTTATACAAGTATTGAAGATACATCATTATAGCATAATGACTTTTTTGCATTGGATCAAGTCCTTTATTCTTTGTAGACGTCAAATATCTGATGATATCTGTTTGTGCAGTGAAATTTACATTTGCAAACTGAAAATGAGAAATCATGATAAAGGAATTTTCGTTATTTCAATAAGTCATACCGTGATCGTTAAGTTCAGAGTTACGCCACCAAGATTTCGACGTTCGTATATATATTGAGTCAGTTCATCCTTTAAACCATTTTCCCGTGTCCATTGTCCTTTGTACTTAGTTATGACCTCACAATCATGACGATAACTCGGATTGTAAACATCATAGAGTAGGAATGCATCATTTTCACGAACAGCAAATGTCAATTCAGTCTCTATCGTGAGCTTCAGGTGTTGCAGATATTTCACAGGTATTGGCATCAATTTTGAAAGTACAAGCCAGTAGTACGAATTATTAAAGTGCAGGTGCGTTGAAAACTGTAGTACCAAAAATAAATCAAAACATTTTTGCATATAATTTCTCAAGGGGTTGAGTTCCGCTGAATATACAAAGAAAAGTATCTCAAGACCACCGTTATATACGAATCAGAAATTTAAGAATTGTAAAAATTTATGACAACTCCATTGAACCAAATAGTCTACAGGTTTCCTAATTTATTGGTTGAAATATTTTCATATATTGTATTGTTTCTTATTCAGCTCAAATAAATAGTAATAATAGTAATAGCGTATTGTATGACCTGTAAATTATGTGCTAAAAATTATGGAAGTGTCAGTTATTTTGCATACATCTTCTAGGAAGTGACTAATGTATTGTCCGAATCTAGTAATATTAAATAAATCGATCCCTTCAAGAACTAAAATTTGTAATTTTTTATGCTTCTCAAGATATGTTTTATAATTCATATAAATTCGGTTATATTCAATTCAACGCCTCACAAGGAGAAGATGATAATATGATCCTATCACTCCCTTCAAGTTGTTCATCTAATTGAATCAGGCAAAATTGCATCCTCAATTCCTATTAATTGTGTTATTAAATGGTGGATAAATTCAATTTTTCAGAACAATTCGCTACAGAAATTATACGTAACTGCTACCCAAATAGTCTTACCTTATCAAGAATATTTTCACTGCGCGGACAATCGAAATCCAACACAACTCCGATTTGAAAATGAGCTGAACGCAAAATAGTGGTAATATCCACATCACTCGTTGTAGATCGATACGTGATGAAATTATTGAATCCCATGATATCTCGTGATAGAGATGCTGTGATGAAAAATATTTGATAATACCGTGAAGAGTGATTTCTTTTACAACGAAAAATAACTAAATTCGAATAATAGAAACGTCTTTCCTATCTATCCATTATATTTATATATAAAATTATCTACTGTTCTTACTGAGATGTTAATTTATTTGAATAGTACCTGCATAATCCCAGCAAGCGAATACGACAATTTGATGGATATTGCTCGCTTCATAATAATCTCGGATGAAATCGAAGAGAATTTTATGAGATAGGCAGGGTTGGATGAGTGCAACTGATAATATGAAGAAAGCAACTGCCTTCATAGTGTCTCTATCAATTGAACGAGCAGTGTGTTATGGATGTTCTAAAGTTTAAACTCCCCTCACTGGGCGTGACCATGTCCACACATATTGAGTTATGCAAACCATATACTAACCCCCCATATGGCAAATTCCGGGGGTTAATATGCAATCATGAAGGCTCATATGTTCATGCACAAGGCAGATGTCTCCCCGCAATTTCCATTCTCGCCAATAATACGTGTACTCGTCTCCGTTAAAGAAAAATACAAGTCTTTTCTTCATGATTAGTTCTTTGCGTAAAAATCGAAACCATTTTTCACCGGATTAAGAAATTGATAAATATATTGCTAAGCTTATAAGATTAAATTTAAAATTAAGATAATTAAGATTTAAATTATGTTCGATAAATAGTATATTCCGTTAGTAAAAGAGTTTGTAATTTGATGTAAAATGTCGAGAATTGCATTGGTTTGTGATTGGATGTGCCGTCTTAGTTGTAATAAGCTGTAAAGCCTCTATTCAAGGAATAATTTTCGTGGAATTATCACAGATTTTTTCATTTGTATTTAATAATAATCGCGTCACATTATTTCAGGATCTATATTACTTTATTTCCGTACAGACTTCACGAATGAACAACAAATTCCTTATTTAACGGCGATAAACATCATCTCAGAATGAGTTGATAAGGGATAATTAATCAGTGAAAACAACACTTTTTTGATCCCACTCATCAATATTGAATTCTGGAATGTCTTCAGGGGTTTCATTCATTGCGGTTTCATTGCGGAGTTTTTTGAAAGGAGAACGTCCCTCAACTCTCCAAAAATGTATAAATTCAATAAACAGGACGAAAAACGCAAAGGAAACCCCGATGAACAGCAGAAAGATTGCTGGAATGAACTCTTTCAATCCGACTGGAACCGGCTTAGAACTGTAACTCTCTGGACATTTAGGTCGAGGTGTGTACCAAATTGAGAACTGTTTAATCATCAGACCATGTTGCACGATTTGTCTCAATCTGAAAAAAAACAGCACAGCAAATGATTGAAAATTAAAAAATGGGAAAGAGAATCAGGGAAGAAAATTATTTTTACTAATTTCATTGGTGCCAAACAAATTAATTTCACACAATAATTCAATTTGAGATTGTGACTAAAGATTTTTAATTATCCTATTTCTTATTAGCTATCTAAAATATAGTTTCTTGGGAGAATTTTATTTTAACAACTAATCAATAGTTTGATGGAATTCGTGGAAACATACCCGTAGATAATCATTTTTTTGAATGGAGAACGTTTAGCAGTGAGTAACGTCACCTTCGCCCAAGTAATCATCGGCATTTCGTGCAATTCACAAATCTCGTTCTCTTCAAGTGTATTCTGAAATGAAAACAATTCCTCCAGTTTTTAAAATTTCTGAGAAACTGTCAATCAGATTGACGTGAAAAAAATTCCTGTTTTTGCTTTTATCATTATTCAATGACTCCCAAATTTTCATAGTCGTGTATCTATTTTTTTCAATTTTTCGGAAAGTTTTGGGAATTTTTTTCAAAGTAATAATAAGAAAAATAATAAAATTTGGCGACAGTATATTTTAACAATTTTAACAATTTTAACAATTTTTTATCAGAAATTTGTAAAAAAAGCTTGAAAAATGAGAAGATATTGGCAATAACTCTTTAAAACTTCTCAGTAATGCATTTTTTACATAATTTTGCGGTCATTTTGCACATTACACGCATTTATGAAATGCGAATATCGCATGCCACATCCACATTCCTTCATTTTCACGTTTAAACATTCCAGAGAGTTTTTACCTGGGCCAGATTATAACCAGTGGCAGTGTCGATGTAGAACGCAAATCCCCCTTTCTTCACTTTCTTCATTCCGTCGACAGCTGTCCAGAAGGAGCCTTTAGGTCTTTTGCTGTTCGGTTTTATCTTCTTCTGGTACAACTCAATGTGGGAAGGAGTCTTCATAATCTGAAAACCACCATTATCATCATCATCAACATTTTTAATACCATCGCATACAAATAAAAATTGACCTACATTGAAGTAATCATACATCCAGGGAATATCTTCAGCTCCGGCCTCGAGTTGACTGTCACTTAGATTTTTAATTGTATTGATAGTTCGAGGAGGTGATGTTAGAAGAGAGCCAACTATGCTGGCAGAATAGAATTGAAACAGGAGAAGCGCCCATAGAAATAGAGACAGGAAAACGATTCGCCCTGAGATTATCTGAGGACCTTCGCTCAAACCTTTAATGATTGTGGAGATAGTTTTTTAGAAAAAGCAAATCAAATGAATAACCCAGCTAAACTAACATGTTATTTGTTTACACTTAATGAATTCATTTCAAAGCACATATACTTTGAAGGTATAATATTATTTACCTTGTTGAGAAAGCGCGGCCAATGCTATCAATCCACTTTCCGAGGCGGGAATTTCGAAAGCGCCTCTCGCCTCTCTTCTGCCCAAATAACCTTCATTATAAT
>NW_011887749.1:1205872-1259868 GCF_000806365.1 Fopius arisanus
ACCGTTTTCCCTTCGAATGTTTCTGTATTGAATTGTTGAAAAAGAACTCACGTGAAGTTGAAAATATCTCTCAGCAACAATACCAAGGAGTAATGGTAACGACTCATTGTGTCAAGCTGTCGGTTTATCGGAGTCGTTATATAGGTTTCGAAATCAGGTTTAGGTGGATTTGTCAACTGTGCTGACAACAAGAGATCAATTAAATCAGTGTCATTCGCTGATTGTCATCGTAATAAAAAGTAGTACATACAACAATTGAAAAATTCAATGGCAGCAACTGAAAATTTCCACGGCGTTTGTATTTATATTGTGTCAAGACATCATTCAAACCAATTTTGAAGATCCATTGGCCCTTGTAGGTGATGTTGTAGGCACCATTGTGACGATAGCTCGGATTATAAACGTCGTAGAGGACGAATTTATCTTTCTCTCGATTCGCAACTGTCATCTCTGTATCCACTGACAGAGGAAGATGTCTCAATCTGTCATTGGGTGGGGCTGAAGCCCCAGTAAAGAGCAGCCAGAGATAGGTTTCATTGAACGTCAATTTCCTTGAAAACTACTTGTCACGGCCAGAAGAAATCATAAAAAATTGATATCAGAAAAAATAGTAACTTATTTATTTGTGAGCATATCTAAATATCTTTCAAACTAATTACGTCAGAATAATTTAATCAAGTGAACTTTACAATAAAAAACTAAATAACTTCTATCATTTAAAATTACTCCCCACAATATAATTACCGGTTCTCTATATTGTTTTTGTTTATCGTATTAATTCACAAAATTCCCACGATCATTCATGAAATAATCTCAGCACACAAAAATCACTTTCATTTATAAATAATTTATATTACTGACATTCCTGTAGCTATATATATAATGCATGTAAGGTAGTGTATAGTGGGGGGAACAACGGTAATCTATATTTGAAATTGTGATCCATTTGAAGTTATTATTTTTGTTGTGGTTATTCATTGAAGTCGTTTGTGTATGAAATTATTTATGTCTGGAATTTTCTCGATTCAAATTGTTTAAACATAAACCCATTAATTTCCTCACCTCTTCCAGCACAGTTCCACTGTCCGAACAATCCAGATCTAACATGACTCCAACATGAAAATAATTTACTTGCAAAATTTTGATCAAATCCATTGTAGATGGGATTGGAATGAATGAAACGGTCATGTCGAGTTGCATGACATTCCTCGTGAAATGGAAAGCATCTGTGAAAAGAATATAATTAATGATCAATACATACGGGTAATGACTCCTCACCAAAGTCATTCCAGCAGGCAAAAACAGTGATCTGACGAACATTATTCGCCCGATAGTAATCTCTAGTAAATTGCTCCAAGATTTCATCACAATTTACTGAATGAAGCAGAATCAAAATCACCATGAGTTTCATCATGGACTTATCTCCTTCACAATTTGAAATGTAAAGTTCTCACCCATTCCATCTGTAATTTCAAACTGTGGGAGTCTAAGTCCAAGCCCTAGAGCTCCATTTGAATCGATAGTCAATGGAGTTGCCTAATAACGGACCTAGGATGATGTGAGGCATCAATACAAAGGGGGTTATTAAGCATTGTATGTTTACTAGCAACCTGTCATTGGAAACCACACGACTCAATCAACTTCAGTGCAGCTGCTGTAACGGGTGATGTTACCTATCATCAGTGTGTTTACCTCTAAACACTCGATAAATATTCCTTCCGCATTGAAACGCATGCCAGATAATTCTTAGCAAATGAATTTCTCATTGAAATGCAAAGGAGACATTGCCATGAAAATAAAAAATTATTTTCTCAAGTATATTTACTAACCACAAGAAAATATATTTGGCATCATATTAATCATTATGTACATATAAATTCCTGGATATAGCTGTACATGGCCAGTTGTAAGTTCACGCGAGAAGCAACAAATTTTGTTAAAAATAAAAATGATATATCTGCCTGTCTTCTGGAAGTGAACGGTAAATATATTTGACGAAAGAAGTTTTATTAGTGTGACATTGTCACTTTTAATGCGCTTCACGCTTAGATTTCTAGTCTAAACGGATTTTTATGAATAGAATCTATTGATGCGATGTCACCAGAGATTCAATTTGCTGTATCCATTCATCATTTAGTCAGTTCCCCCGGGAATAAATGAAGAGCGAATTATGAATTGGAAAAATAAATGGAATTTTTTAATTATCTACGGCTTTCATGACTGTTAAAAGTGTATTTATCATATCGGTTAGTGTCTCAAAGAGAAAATTATTCATGAAAGAATCAAGGAGAGGAAGGCTAAATAGATTCCAATGAATAGAATCTGTTGCGAGAATGTCACCAGACGTTAAAAAAGCCGCATCCATTAATCATTTAGTGAGATTATACGAGAATCAATAAAGAGAAAATTTGTCTCTGGAACGTATCACACGGAACATAAATGCAGTTTTTTAATCATTTACGGATTTGATTATTTTTAAGAGCGCATTTATTCTATCGATTAAGAACTGGAAGAAAATGAGGAATAATGGAGAATATCCCCAGCATTTTTCAATAGAATAGATATTTTATTCTTCACCTGGTTGACCCTCCAATAATTTTCAAACAATCATCATGAAACGTAAAAAGTTGAGAATCATTTTCATCTCCAATTCTAAATAAAAAACAATACAGGGGATCATTCCTGAAAAAGCTATAATTCATTGATTATCGGGAATTTTTAAGACATCATCAGTAATGCACCTTAGGGTTCAGAGCTTTCAACAATAGACGGAGAATTGATATTGAATCGATAATTTGTAGAATCCCGCACTCGCATTGAACCCGGCAATTGGCGGTTTTCAGTTGATTTGCCATGCAAATTGTATAGAATGTTAGTGTATCCCAGGGGTTCGAAGCGAATGATATGCGGACAATTGTATTTCAAAGTCACTCACCTGTGATTACGGTAAGAAATCGAGAGGGGGATTTTCGATTGCCCGCGCATCCACTTTAATGTCAGTAGAATTTCATCTGTCATCGGTGTTTGCTGAGGGAAATAAGAACTAGTGATGTCAAAACAGTGGATAAATGAAGAATTGTCCAATTCCGCAGATGATGCGGAAACAATCTCAAGAGAATTCATTAATGTCCACTTAACCGTCACTTATTGTTTCACGTAGCATCTTCAGATTATTGGCAACTGTCGCAAGATTATCATTCACTCGCCGAAAGTACAATGAATGAGTTAAAATTCACTGATTGTTGGAAGTGCATATTCATCAATCATCTAGACGTGTCAGCATTTCCAGTGCCTTGACTGATGAGAGTCATGCTCAGCCATTTGGAGATAGAAATTGAGAGACCATCGTCTGAGTAATGAATATTATCTACAACGCGTCAGAAATAATCCGTAAATATATTTCTTTGACATTTCTATTTTATCTACCGTAAACGAAAGACTTGGTACGACGATTATGACATGAAACAAGTAGACCATGATGACCATGAATAACTTTACTGTACCGATTGCACTATAAATTCTATCAACACTATTAATAATCTTCTGTGCAGGGCTCAGGTGTTGGATTAGTTTTAGTCGCTTGAGCGGAATATTCTTCCTGGGAGTTGTCAAGCCTTTCAGTCTGATAAAAATACAAATACTCTATGCCCAGTATGAAGATCGAGGCGGTGATTCCCATGAGAAGAAGGAAAATTGCCGGGACAAATTGTTCGAACTTGACAGCTGTTGGTTTAGAGTTGTGGGTCTCGGGGCATCGAGGACGGGACGCATACCAGATCTCTAAGGTGTGAGCAGCTAAGCCATGTTGAATGATTTTTCTTAGTCTGAAATTAATCGAAGAAGAGAAGGATTTTTTGGTCATTTTTTTAAAAATATTCTGTGAACTGTAAGTTATGTTATGAATAATATTACGAAAGGCTATTTTTTTCCACTTAAGATCATGATCATCAAGTTCAACAAGATCACAAAGATCATAATATGATCTGGTTGTCCCTCAAGTTATTTTTCATATAATTCAGTCCGACTCAATTTTATTCTTGATTCATGCTAGTTTTATTATTAATTGGAGAATAAATTTAATTTTTCAGGACAATTCTCGACAGGCCTTATACATAGCTGTTTGTCTATTTTTTAATTTTTATTAAACTCCTCACTTCGGATGCTTGAAAGAGTTGTATTACGATTCTCTTCACTCCCATTTTTGACAGATATTTAATAAATTTATAATTGCACGTTCAAACTACATATGATGACATCGAGTGCATTATAATCATGGTAGATCGGGCAATTAAAGAATGGGTTAAAGACCTACCCGTAGATTATGAGTTTTGTAAATGGCGAATGCTTGGCTGTCACCATTGTAACTTCCCGTGCGGGATGTGATTGAATTTCCTGGAGTTCACATATTTCGTCTTCGTGAAAGGTATCCTGGAGACAACCAATTAAGCAACATTAATGACAGGACGTAAATAGACAGTAATTAAGCTATTATCCTTTTTTTTCAATGGCTCCAGCGATGAACCGAGTATTTTTATCGCAATTATTAACCAATTAATCGTATACATTTCCAGTTCCTTACATTGACACTATTGACAAGCAACAATTTCTCATAAAATTCAAAAACACGTTTTAAAGCCCAGATTATCAAGTTGATGTTATAGAATAATGCAATGATGGATCGATATGGAACAATACAATTATGAAGAAATCGGGAGTCAGCGCTGTGTTACTACAATTGAAATGTGTTGTAATGTGTGAGACAGTTTCTAATATAAAAAAGAGAAGGGAAATCAATCTGGAAATATCGCGAATGGCCGTAAGGGAAACGAATGTACGTGCGGAGCACACGCAGACGATCTCGTCAAAATAAAAGGTAAACATTCTCGAATAGCCCTTTTTATTCCGCAGGTGAGCGGTTTTCTTGTTTTTTATATAATTTTTCTATCGAGAGATAGCCAGCATTGAAAATTGTTAACCATTTTCTTGAAAATTGAAAATTTTTTGCAATATAAAATAACGGATTTATTCTGAACCAGCAGTGTTTCGCAGGTTTTTATGAAATCATTATGGTAATAATCCTAAAAAATATTGATACCTTGATTAATTTGTAAGCTGGTGCGGATTCAGTATAAAACGCAAATCCTCCCTTCTTCACTTTCCCCATGCCTTCTAAAAGAGGAACGAATTTGTTCTTCGGTGTGTTCTCGTGGGGCTTGATTTTCTTCAAGTACAGTTCTTTTTCTTCTGCAATGGGGGTTGTCTGCGACAATTAAAAGAGAATATCAAAATCGATTCCGAATTCTTCCAAATGCTATCATAACTCGAAGGAAATATACCCTGAACATGTCAGGAGCCCATGCAACATCTTCCGCCCCAACGTCCATGTCACTATCAGTCAAATTTTTAACTGTTGTGATTGTATGCGGAGGAGTTGTGAGAAGTGACCCAACAATACTCGCTGAATAAAATTGAAATAACAGAAGACCCCAAATGAAGAGAGACAGAAAGACAATCCGCCCAGAAATTATTTGTGGATCGTCGGCAACTCCTGAAAATTATCCAAACGAAAATAAACGAATTAAAAACAGAACATAAAATAATAGAAACTTAATTTTTTCTAGTATTAGTTTCAGTATTTAATGTCAAGAAAAAAATAATATACCGCTTTTTCTTATTCCGACATTCTAATTCAGACAGATTGATTTTTGTTTTTTTTTTTTAATAGAAAATAGATAAATTTGTAGAGAAATGTAATTATCATGTTATTTGTATTGAAGGTCTCACCTTGCTGAGAAAGAGCTGCGACTGTAGTGAGAGTTGCCTCAGATGCTGGTACCACCAAAGAATTGGATTTGGCGTAGTGTTTTTGAATCCTGATGGTAATCAACAGAGAAATCCAGTAGACGATGCTCACCACGAGTATCATCCACCAAAGTTCATTGGCAAAGGGTTTCAAAAAATTATTCCGGAGAGAAGCGCTGCTGGGGTGTCGAAAGATGAAGAATGATCTCACAAGCAGTGTTTGAACCGTGAACTCGGCGACATCATATCGCTCGGGTCTGTATCGAAATGGTGATGCACTGATATCAACTATCTTCTTCGCCATGTCCCCGAGAATTCCGTCGAAGGTCTTGTCTGGTCTCATGTAGCCCCAGGAACTGGCCCGATGCAAATTTATGCTTTGGGATTAATTACACACGTTAATCGGAGTCCATCACTCCCCAGGGGAGATCAATGAATACGAAAAAAAATCTTCTAATGAGTCATTAAGTGGCTCTATTAGGCAGTAATTGACCCAATTCATGTTAAATTGAAATAAAATCACACGTACGGAGCATGTTTCATTGATTATTAGAAGCAATTGGTGAAACGTTGATTGCTACCAATTGAGCCAAATCATTAATTATCAATTAATAGCATTCGGAAAATGATGTTATAAATGGTGTACAGCATTTGTGGAAGGCGTAAATGATTATTCACACTTTATGATGTAAAGTAAGAGAGAAGTGGAGCGATTTAGTCAGTATTGGAATGAATTTTTGATGAATAAATTGGTTTATTGTACTCACGTAAAATTGAAGATATCCTTTAATATTAACACAAGCGCATAATGGTAACGATGCATCGAATCCAGCTGTGGATTTATGGGGGTTGTGATGTAAGTCTCTAGATCCGGAAGTGGCTGATGCCTCAGCTGATATAAAAAAATATTGCAGCAAGTGTTAATTTTTTGGCTTTCGGATTTGTTTCGTTTTTGAAGGTATGATTATTGTTTACCCGATTAATATTTATATACCCAATGGAAACTAATAGAAAAATTAATAAAATCCCATTGAAATTTTGTAGTAAAAAAACCCTATCAATATAGGTTGAGTTTATTTTTCACTAAACGAATATATTAGATATTAGAAAAATCGAAATAATAATCATAATAATAATGACAATAATAATAATTTCACAAGTTATTGTCATTACAGTCTCTAGGCGAAATACTGTAATATTGTCTGGGCAGATGCAGAAGGCTGTCATCCTTGGGTCTCTCCGGCTACTTAGGTAGCACAATTTAGGGCTGCAATAGAGCTTACTCTCTGGTTGGAGGGAGCGCTACTCTAGTGCGATTAGGACTATTTTGCATCGCTTAACTTAGTGAGAGATATTGGAGATGATGACAGAACCCTCGATGACCGTTCAGTGATCTCTTTCAGTGAAAATCAGTGATAATGTTGGGAAAAATACTCACGGTTATCGAAAAATTCAGAGACATCTGATTGAAATTGCGGCGCGTGTACTTGTACTGAATTAATTCATTGATCAGTCCATCTCTAAAATTCCAGCGGCCTTTGGGGATTACGTGAAATAATCCGTTGTGACGATAGCTTGGATTCCAAATATCATAGAGAATAAATTCGTTATTGTTACGTATTCCAGCAGTCATTTCGACGTCTATCGATAGTGGAAGATGCTCCAATCGATTGCTCGGAACTGATGGACCGGTTGTGAGCAAAAGCCATATATACGACTCATTAAAAACCAATTGATTCGAGAACTGGAAAAAATTATTTATGAAGCGATTGCCATAAATTATCATCACCATTAATAAATTAATGTATGATAATGACCGATAAATATCAAGTAGAGAACTATTTTAAATGGAAAATTATAATTCATAAAATTATTATAAATATAATATTACCAATTTTTAAGAATATGTTACACAGGGTTAAGAATTTGAAATTTCTTTTGGAGTCTAACATCTTAGAAAATCAACTCACTTTCAATTAATATTTACACGTAATTTCATTGACTTCGTTAGTTGTGCTAAATGGAAAATGATAATACGATGCAAGTGCGTTTATATAATTATGGCAATAATCAACTATTGCGATTTAAAAAGAAACATTGTACCTGATGTAGGACGACATCACTGAGAGGACAATCTAAATCTAGCATGACTCCGATACGATAATAATTCACCTTGAGAATTACCTCCAGATTCATATTTGGAGTTATCGAATTAAATGAAACAGCTGTGTCATGTCTCATAATATTTTTCGATAATTGTAGCGCACCTAAAAGTCAATCGAGTTTCATTCAAATTTCGTTGCAATTAAAAATATATCAATCGATTTCTATAATATATTTCCAGAATAAACCAAATATTTCAATGGAATATTCGCACATAGCTGCAATAAGATAAATATTAAACAAACACCACGACTTAGGAATATATCCAAAAAGAACTGACAACTAATAAAACGTAAGAATGAAACAGAAAAAGAAATGGAATATAACACTAATACATTCGTAACCAACATACCAGCATCATTCCAACATCCAAAAACTACGATTTGGTGGACATTAACTGATTCGTAGAATTCTCTGATGAATGCTTCCAAATGTTCGTCTGTAGTGACTGAATGAAAGAACAACAACATTAGCAGAAAAACTCTGAATGTATCCATTTCTCCACGGGACAAAGCGTCTGGTAATGGCTCTATTTCACTGGCCCCTGAAATGCTTCAGGTGAAAATTCCGCGGCTGTGCGCATATAAATAATAAAGGGCAAATTAGGGAGAAAGCATAGGATTAGAAGGAATTGTATGTTATTTGGAGAAAGCTCTGTATTCGGACTTTCCTTTTGCTCCGCGTGCATCACGCAAGTCCAAAAGCTCCGGGGGTGGTGCAGCTTTCACCCCAACTTTCACCCGGGTCTTGCTTTCTCCCATTCATATTTCCAGGGATAGATTTCTCTGGAGGGATTTACCGTTGGGGATAAATTACAGGATGACGAAAAATTTCTAGAGGAATACTGCATTTTTTCTTTTAATAAATAGAGTCGAAGGTATGAGAACAATTTAATAACTTCATATTTAAGAATTTTTTGCCCATATTTTCTCATCCCTCAATATTTTAACAAATTTCTGAGAAATGGTTGATAAAATTGATGAGAAAAAATATGTCGATCCCTTAAAAATTCCTAACAATTAACTATAAAAAATTATAATAAAATAAATAATAATATTTTCATGTTTGATTATTATTCAATGTCTCACGATGTTCTAAAGCCGTGAAAGAATTTTCCTGTACTTTCTTGTTAAACTTTTGCAAAAACTAACAAAACTTGACTAAAATTTAGAAAAATGGACGTACGATCATGAAAAATAATGAGTCATTGAATAATGATAAACCACATCTGTCGATCTGATCCATGGTTTTCCAGAAATTTGCAAAACACGTAAAGAATGGGAAAGTATCAGCAATAACTCCCTAATTTAATAAGTCATTTTCAATTACAATTATTGTTCACAGGTCTCTGGGAATTTATGAATAATTAAGAAAATTCCTCAGTGAATTTTTCTCGTGATAATACGAAATTTTCAAATCGATTCCCCATAAATTTTATTTTAAAAACTAGTCTTACTTTTTACTTATCCGAGAGAATTTCTCTCATCGTACATTAACCAATGACTCGATGGAACTTGTAATCAGATTCCATAAATAAGAAATAATATACGATAATGAATATTGAGATAAATAACTGAAAACTCGTGGGTAAAATTGAATTATAAAACTGTGTATTAAATAATTAAATAATAAAAATACAAAACTCAACAAATAACTATAAAAATAGGGAAAAATAAAAGTACCGAATGTGAAATCATAATAAACAGAAGGAATGAAGAAGCGACAACGACGGAATACACAATACGAAAAAGAAAGTCTTGATGCAAATATCACGTGGTATTGTTATCCACGGATGCGGAATGATAGTAACGTCGACGATATTTTCCATCTGGGTCGTATTTATTCGCAAGTATCTCGAGTTTCTTCGGCATATATTCCCTAGAAAAAAGAAAAAAAAACGAGCAAGTGATAATATTTGTGCTGAATAAAATCAAATCGATGGAAAATCCGAATCTATCTTTCCATATCTTTTTCAGTTATGCAATTCACGATGAACGGAACAATTCACGATGAACGGAACAATTTCCGGTCTATCGTGAATTGTCATTCACCTCACTTCACCTCTATCCATTTATTTCCAATGATATGTCTATAATTGATTGGATTACGCACGAAAGAATGAATGAAGAGACAAAGGATTGCAGAAAATACAAATAGCGAAGGTTTACCTCAAATATTTTATTACATATATTGCACCTTCTTTCTGGCTCTTTGAGCATTTAGCACAAGCTGTTTCCAATGCTTCCGGTAGAACTCCTGAAAAAGACAAAAAAAAAATGTTAATCTGCGGATTAATCAATTTTTTAGTTGCAGGATTTGTGTGTAAGACGAAGAAGTGTACAATTAAATTTTTTATGGATTGAAAAAGTCATGTAATGCATATTAACACCTCCTAACGTTTTCATATAACTCAATTTATTGAAAATGTTTTTACGGAATTTCCTTGGCATTAAACAATCCAGGAACAGGAATTGAGAACAAAAAATTGCTTTTTTAACGAAATCAGTTACTTCCACAAAAATTAGAAATTCAATTTTTGAATTTAAACGAAATGGAATTTCTCTTGAAAAATTAACCACTTTTAAATGATTAAAAATAATTGTTGTTTCAATACTGTATTTTTTGTTTGAATATTATCTAAAAATTTCAATAAGAGTCACAACAATATTAATAATAAATTATTTAGAAAATGGGCATTCCAAATAACTATCATAATTTATGTATTGAAGTGAAAGCAACTTGCTGAAAATTCTGTAATAAATAAACTAGTATTATGACCTTGAGTGACACCTCCCACCAAGCGTAAATCCTCGCTGGATAATTCAGAACTCAAAATTATCATTCCAAAGAATGATTTGTATATGAGTGTTCGGCAAAATCGTAATTTCGCATTACTAAAACAAATTCTAACAATTATAAATAGTGTACGATAATCGATATAAAGTAATCATTTGATTTATTATATTAGTGATCTAAATAAAGCAAAATATAATATAATATAATTGATATAATCTGACAGTAATATTACAAAAGTACCAATTAATACCGATTTCTGAACGAATTGAACTGTTTTTTTCCTCTCATGTAATGCCAGACTGCAGTTTATTTTATTCTGTTAATAATATTCTGAATAAGGGCAGAGACAAACGTTGGGGGAAGCAAGAAATATTCAAATGTTTAATAACCATTACACTTACTTTTGAGCTCCTGTCCATCAGGTGGACAAGGTCCCTTTCCCATGAGACATCTGAAGTAATGGTGAAGGAGTCTCTTATTCTGGAGAATTTCATCCAAATTCACTTTATCCCATCTTGTCATGTATGTATTCCTCCTTGGCCATGTATAACATTCGGTATCTCTTGCTATTGTCACAACAGTAAACAAAACAAATATGAGGACCGGTGTAGTTGCTTTAACTTCCATTGCGCACTCGAGTAAACTGAAGGAAAGTAACCGACACGATTTTATAGGACTCCTTCCTTTTACGCTCACACCTTCTTATTCTATCCTCATTTTCGTCTTATTGCATTCGTTCTGATTTCAGCCGTTTGCATTAATTGAATCGTTTGATTCGTTTTTCACTGAAATTTTTAAATATTATTCTAATATAGTCTAGGTATTCCACTGCTGTCCGCAGTTACTGTTCTCACCGGAAAATAAATCGGGAATTAATATTGACGATTGCACCCTGAAGTATTACAAATCCATATTATTATGCGACAAAATAACGCAAAAAAATATTAACATTGTAATAATTATGAATTCAACTGTCATCAGGGTTTATTTCATTTCATTTTCATTGGTTTTTGGTCATTTTGTTGTTAAAAATTGCCCAAATTTGTAAAAATTTATCATTAAAATCACTGGATATCGTACGGATCGCCTGGAGAACAGGAAATCGAATATACGAATGAAATATAATAGGAAATATAGAAAAAAATCTCATTATACACAATATATATCACAAATAATTAAGAAAATAATAATTTGCGTATTTACTTCCATCTTTTAATAACAAGAAAGCCTCACATTTCAGGAATGCGTGTATACCGAATATAATATTGCAATATAATATTATAATTATATCCAGAAAATTTCAATAACATTAATAACATGTTGATAATATCTTGTTTCTTATTTTCCCGACATAATAGTCCCTTTCCATAATATTTGAGAGAATAGTATCTTGTCCATTCATATTTAAAGGTGTTATCAATATGAATAAAGGGGTATATCTTAAAAAAATATTCAATGGGAAGAAACCCATGGATATGGATTATTCCATTGAATATTTCCAGTATAATCTATTCATTCGAAAAAAACGAGCAGGAATCCAGGAATTATCAATTTTAAATAATATATTGCAAGAAACAGTCGTCTTAAGTGTCTTAACTAAAAATTTGCCTTCCTAATTAGGAAATCAATGAAACAAATGCATTTTCTTGTTATATTTTGTGTTAATATTATCATTTAACTATTTATTTAAAAAAGTGTCACCATTTTTCTTCAGCCGGAAGCTTTCATTTTATTAAACAAAATAAATATGTCCCTTTTGTTTTCACGGTCTAATATGGAAAATTCAAGGAATTTCAATATGTTTGAATAGAAAAATGTGAGTTTCCACCGAGTGACTGATGTAATTGTTGGAGATGCGCTGGAATCTGGATGTTGATAATAGCTTCCTCAGCAATCGTGTGTAATTAAGCGTGACGACCTTGCAGAGGAAATTACATCTTCGATTGTCTTGGTAGATCTCTGTTTGCGGTCTGTGGAGCGTCTGAAGGCGGGTTATCTCCGCAATGCTGGATTACCACATTGATTCCTTTGTTGATCCTTTTGGTATGTAATTGAGAAGTTGTGTACTCTGGAGTATTTACATGGCTGAGGGCATGTACTGTTAGAAATCGTTCAACTTCTGCCAACACCGTTTCCAGATCGCACTCTCGACCCACTTGCGGATGTGGCCTCGTTTTTCCCACTGGAGATGTTTCATTCGGGATTCTTTTCAATTTTATCGAAAAAAGAAAGTAATTAATGATTTTTTACTAGTTGCGAGGTCGGTGTATTCATTTCTCTCGACCTTTCATTTTTTTATTTTCGTTATGGAAAGTGAAATAAAAATACATTCCATGACTTTGCTGATGTCTAAGGAGTTGTATTATTGTTTTTCCCTGACATAACAATTACATTGGAAGGATTAACTGCAATCGATGAGAATTAAATGTAATTAGCAGCTCCGCCATTACATGAATTCAACATTGTGAACTTAATGTGAGAACATTTTTAGTTTTCAATAGATGAACCCACTTTTTCATGTTACTTTAATACAAAAATAATTTATTAACATCTATAAAAATAAATAGTTAAAAAAAAAGAGATAAAATAAATTAATTAATTAATAAAATCATAATGTTATTCTTATGTCGGTCATGTTGCAGATACGGCCTGGTTATTCTGAATATCACGTTTCTAAATATATTATATTCAATCTACACTAAAAGAACGAATCTGAAATCTATTATCGTTTTTTAAAGAATTTTCGCAGATCCGAAAGAAGGGAAAATTATGGGTTGGGAATAATTTCCATCGTCAACTACATTGACATGAAATATGGAATAAATTCCTTTGCTCTAATAATACTAGTGTTTCCACTTATGTAAAATAATTATCATGTAAACCCTTTTTTTTGCAGTAAACACTTTACTTTCTCAAATTAAAGTTAATACAAAAACGAAAAATAGCGGTTGAGCCATACTCTTAGAAACTTCATAGCGCAAAAAGGTCAGAGCGTGAATTGTCGGGGCATACGATATTGTGAATATCGAAACTGGCACAGTGTCACAGAATTTCAACTAATTTGAATTAATTTGTTCCAGGAAACTATTTATTTTAATCATGAATAATATCTCGAATCGATTGCTTTCTAGTAACTAATTCCCCCTGGAATATTTGGGTTTTAAATATTGCAAGAAGAACTAGTTGGTAATTAATTATCGATCAGGAATGAGGAAAATTTACCAACCGAACATCACTTCAACGGAAATTGTCTTTACCAACTGTATCGAAGCTTGTGCTGATAAAGCAGGAGACACCCGATATTTTCGTTTTTTATAATAAATATTTCTTAATATTTTTTTTAACTGTTACAGAACACCGACAGATTCAAAATAATTTCATTTTTGGAGGTAATATACCAAAATGTCAAAACCATTAATGTCTTTGTAATGACGGTGAGAGGTTTAAAAATAACGGGCGAAAAATGCTTTTTTTTTCTGAGAGAAGAAATCATCTGCAGGGGGAACCCCCCGTCTACCTCGACATTCAAAACATCTCAGATCATTCTTTCTCCCACCATTGTGACTGATTGTGCTCTCTAATAAAATAATCATTCAGAATTTTGTCGGAAAATGAATTATCGACATCTTCTGAAATAATCTCACAAGGATGAAGAGACATTCTAATGATTTTGCCATGGCCTAAATTCCTGAAATTTTAAATCCTCTAGGATTTTACATGAAAAATCACTCTTTCATGTGACGTTGTGTTAAATCTCCGGTTATGATTTTCCTGAGGAAATGTAGATGCGTGTATGTGAAGTACAAATTTCGATGCCTATGTGATATTTTATGCAAATAACGACCTTCAGGCTGTCATTCGACATATCCGTGATTCAAGAAAATTTAGAAATGATAGATCGATTCCGAACGATAGCTATTAGGGGGTGGTTATCAAGTGTCATTGCCCTTCCGCCGGAAGTTCATGACTACCTGGGCCTCAGTTACGCAATGAATTTGTCAGGGATACGAACTCTCTCTTCCGTTTGTCATCGGACAATTGAGAATTGCGGATTAAATTTATTTATGTGATAATCCAATTGGTTGTGTACAAATGGCAGTTTCATTGCAGGCACTGCTAACTAATTAAATCACTCAGTGATCACCTAAACACTGCGATCATTGATTTCTTTCTTCATGAAAATATGGAGTTACCGGTTATTGGTTTTAATGTGATGAGGAAAAATACAAATTTTTAATTAATGTCGTAATAATAGTGTCGACATATCAATTTGTTTCCATTTTATTGAATCTTGTATTTAAAATTCTATGAAAAACCAAGAACTCTTCATCCGTTTTTCAAATCTGAATTTTAGTGAAATAAATGATTTGAAGGAAAAATCAAGAATTCGAAATTTCTTCGGATTAATATTGCATATGAAACAACATGCAAATATGATCACGATAACAATCTGATAATTATAAATGTGAATATTATTAATGTGGTTATAATTTCTATTAATTTGCTAAAACACCAGTTCGAATTCCTTTGTTGGGAACAGTCCTGAAAAAAGCAGTTACATACCTTTAAAAAAATGACTAGTCGGCTCTACAATTCGCGAAATAAATTGAAATTGATTTCTCACCCAAACAGGAGCTTTTCAACTTCAACCCAGTTTATCTGTCTGGATCATCAATGTAAATCTTGTCGATTCCACTGTCGACTGTCGCGACAGAGTCAACCTCATCTTCAGATTTTAGATTTGATGGATGTAAATAACGCAAGAAAAACATCTCAATAGTCATCATCATCATTGCAAACATGATACCACTGGTGAGAAGAAATAAAGCAGGACTGAATTCGGTTAGGACGACGGGAAGAGGATTTGCTTTATGACTCTCTGGACATCGGGGCCTCCGATGCATCCAAATGTTTAGCAAACGCTGGGGTGTACCTCGCTCCATCACGAGTCGCAATCTAAAAGGCAATTATTCAATTAATTAATTCACCGTGAGAAATTTATCCACAAAATTATTGCAATTGACACTACAAATATGTCGCACTGACAAGTAGAAATTTTACCAGAATAATTCCACTAAAAATTACATAACATTGAGTAAATATTCCTAAATTTGTCTAATAAATTTTCAATGCATGTGTAAAAATTGCATTTGAAATTTCATCGGTGCATACACTGAGAGAACATATTCTTTTTTCCATGTGGATTTATTTGGCAGAAATATTTACGTGTCGAACGTTCTAGTTCTCCAGCCGCGTTATCAGAGACGATCCTGATTAGATTTTCATTATCATGATCAAGTCCTCGAGGATGATCACGCTTGATAGCACCTTGAGAGGATTCCTCCGATGGTTATTAATTTCCAGCATTGTTATTTGAAAAATTGTCAAGTTTTATACATCTTATTATTTACGGAGAGGATTCACTCAAAGTTGTAATTAACATCATCATCTTCGAGAGGGATATCATTGTTGTAATTGAAAACTAGTGAGATCTCTTGGAAAAGACTCGACTGGAAAAACATAAAAATAAATGATCAAATATTCCTCTTAAGTACATGGATATTCATAAAAAATATATTTCTTTCTCAGCGCATCTGCTAGATTAAAAAAAAAACAATTACCCATAAGTAATCATCTTCTTGAATGGAGAATGTTTTGCTGTTCCAGTGGCCGTGTGTTTCGGTGCCATTAGCTGAATCTCAACTAGGTCACAAATCTCGTCATCAGTGAAGGTTTCTTCGATGAATTTGTAAGCTGTGGCGACATCCACTTGAAAGGCAAAGCCACCCTTCTGCATCAGTTTAATACCTTCCTCAGCTGAGAAATATGGCTCTGCCTTCCGCTTCGGGCTGACTGCTATTTTCTTACGGTAAAGCTCCAGGACGACAGGATCTGTTGATGTCTTAAATCCACATAATCATTCATCAATTTCGTTATTCGATAATTCGATAGGCTCCGATTTTCCCAAAATAGTAACGCCTCACTTTAGGACTTGTTATTTAGGGCACACGGAGAGAAATATTCAGTAAAAATGATGAGGGAATTCAGGAAATCCAGAAGAACAAATCTATTCTTCGATAGTCTTACAGGAATGGAAGAAAATAAACTTGGAACGTTCAGTAATTTCTCAAGTTGATCAGTGGAAAAAGTACAAAATTGTCATGTAATTTTATTTATTCGGATGAAATTAAATGACAATTACATGCTTTTTTTTAAAGAAAAATTCTGTGTTCCCTAGAATTTCTCAATTACTGGGAAAAATTTTTGAAATAACTTATTTTATTTTTGACGCAATAAATCGTGGAATTTACGGTAATTTTCTGGTAATTTTGATTAGATTTTTCTTTCTGTGTACGAAATGAAAGAAATCATGAACTCCACAAAAATCCACATATCTAAAATGCAAGTGCCAGTAAATTTATATGCATTGGCTTATGGTCGGTAAATATGTTTGGCAGACGGAAATTTACTAAGCAGGAGTCATTTTTCTCTCAGTCCATACGAATACGACATACTGCGAAAAAATCGTGGTTGTATGCCATATCTTCAATCCCAACTTCCAGATTGCTGTCGACGATATCCTGCAGCGTTGTTATCCAATTGGATGTTTCTGATAACAATGATCCTACGATGCTGGCAGAGTAGAACTGATACAGCAAGAGACCCCAGAAGAAGAGAGATAAGAAGGTAATGCGTCCAGAATAACAACGAGGACCATCACTCAATCCTAAATTTTTTTCAACCAATCACAATTAATTCAAAAAAATTTCCACACATATATTTACATAATAGCTTTTTTCTAAAAAAGATTAATTAACTATCTTTTAAATATTTTTATCCACACAGGGCGTCACATTTAAAGAAATGCATCTCAATATCTGGGAAGGGGTGCAGGCGAGAACAAAAAATTTCATCCAGAAATAATGGACCTCTACGCGGTCCATCCTGCAAGCATGAATTTGAAACCGCAGCATGATAAAGGCAATAAATGCCCCTCTAAAACGCCATAATTTTTGTATGGAAAATTTGTTCGTTGTTTCCTCCCTTTCCAAAATATTTGAAAGCATTTTTTTCGAGGCCAGTTTTTAGCTGATATCTCGGTATCGAAGCAACTACGGGAATTTTTCATAAGAACCTTTTTTATAGAGAAGGATGAGAGGTACAAAACGATATAATTAACAAATCGTTATCTGCCTTAAATTTTAAGATATTAGCGAAAAGCCGGCGTCGAAAAAAGGCACTTATCCTGGTTTAGCACTTTGCTCCAGAGTTAAAGACAATATAGTTTATTTTAAAGTTAAAGACAATATAGGAAATTCATAGAAAAATAATTGGATAGAGACAGTTGTTAAGAATAGCTGGAGGGAGAAAATCCGCGGAAAACCATTGGACATAAAAAATAGTGTACAATTTATGACGTTATTCATCAACAATACGGAAGACTCCAAACTCTGATTACCTTGTTGGCAGATGGCTGCAGCAGCTATTAGTATCGTTTCCGATGCTGGGTGAGTATCAAGAGTGTTACTAGGTGTTCGAGGATCAAATTTATTTTCTATTTTCACAGTTAAATAGAGAAAACCCCAGAGTATAACACCAAATACTGCGATCCAGTACCAGAGTTTCATCTCGAAGGGTTTGAGGAAGGGATTGCTCAAATTATTCTTCTTTGGATGACGGAAGAGAATGCAGGGCCTAAATCCAGTGCGAAATATCATTATAAAATACGAGAATTGCTTATAAATTTTAATTTATTGTTGATAAACCACCTTGCCAACCACCCTTGGACGGTGTATTCAATAACATCTATTCTTTCAGGTTTAAATTGAAAAGGTGTCGCACCAAAATCAACAATTCCTTTAATCATGTCTCCAATTATTCCATTGAACGATCCGTTGATTAGGTACCCCCATGTTGTGCCCCTCGATAAATTCATTCTGTCTTGTTTAGGAATAATTAAAATTAGAGAAGCGGAAAAATCTAAGGAATATGTCAGGAAATTTTCTTTATCCTTTTTTTCTGTATAAATTTTTCAGGTAGCATATTGAATTTATTCAGATTGAATTTTTGATGATTTTGGATTTCTGCGAATTGATAATTATGTAAATATTGTTAAACAAATGACGAACTACTGCTCTACTTTTTTTTCTAATAAATTAGGAATATTCTTCCGAATAGTCGTTTATAAGTATCTTAAAAGTTCGATTAAATCTTATTGTAAAATTGACTTTAAGGACTCGAAAATTAAAAAATTCAAAATTTATATTTTCATTGTATGTTTATATCATCAGAAATTCATATTCTCGGCGGAAAACGACAACTGAATTAAATTTTAATTAGTATATAGCGGTATAGCTCTCAGTAATAGTTGTGTATGAGAAAGAAAATGATCTAATTTCACGGATCCATTAGCTTCCAATCGGAGCAGAATTTTGAGAAAATTGCCACACACAAACATACAGAGTGACAGGCACACTCCAAAAACTGCATTTTCGGACTTTTTAGGACATAATGCGTCAACGTAACATGAAAAATATAAAACTTAAATTTCAAAAATTACAATACTCCTCTACTGAAGAAAATTGTTTTCCAGACTTACGTGAAATTGTAGTAATCTCTCAGTTGTCGAGTTAGAGCGAAATTATATCGATGCATCGTGTCGTAATGAGGATTTATTGGATTGTGAATGTAGGTTTCATAGTCAGGAACTGTTGGATGATCAATCTGAAAAAAAACATCCACCAATTCCCCATGAAAAACTAGTGATCCTAACTAAAAATATCAATAGTCCGATGTAATCCATGAAATTTCCCCTTAAAAATCTTTTTTAAAATACAAAGTTATTGAAAACTGCAAGAAAATTGCAAAAATTCTGATTTTTCAGAGATAACATTTCTAAAAAAACACAATTATATTTCGCTACCTAGAAAAAAATAAAAATATACTGTAAAGAGTTCTTATACCTAATTTATAAGAAAGAAATGTTTGAAAAGCATGTGGGCAATTTGATTTGCAATTCTAAAAACATAAATTTTCTCACTGCAATCGAGGCATTGAGACCAAGACCGTAAAGATTACCACGGCGTTTGTATTTATACTGCGTCAACTGAATGTTTAAACCATTTTCAACATTCCAGTATCCCATGAGAGTGACATTTAAGTTGCCTCCATGTCGATAACTAGGATTGTAAACATCGTAAAGTGTGTGTTCTCCATCAGGTGTCCTCAATGCTGCTGTCATCTCCGTTGCGATATTCAAAGGAAGATGTTCAAAATATTTGGGCAGCTCGGACTTGATCGTGAGCATCAGCCAAAAATATGACTCATTGTGACGTAAGTGTTGACTTTGAAACTGTAAAATAAAACATGTTAATTTATCATCACCATTTAAACTTAGAGTGAAAAACGAATAAAATGCAATTGTGACTGGAGCTTTATTCCCATATATTTCATTATCTTTTCTAACACGTTAATTGGAATCTATATCATAATTTGCTTTTTCAATTTGTTATTGATGTCTCAATTCCTTGAACAAATGAACGAATGGCGAAGAAGTATAAATTCATATTCAAAACCGATTAATTATTGAGACTTTCGGATGAATAAAGAAAAGATCGTCTGCACCTGATGAAATATTGTTTCACTCCCTGAGCAATCCAAGTCCAGAAATATTCCCAATTTATAATAATGCACTTTCAAAATTCTCTGCATGTCCAAATTGTTCTGAATAGAGATGTACGACAGGTACCGGCCATCTTTCATCAGTGATCTCGAAAATTCCAGAGTCTCTGTAAGAAATTTTAATTTTCGCTTTAATTCCCTTTAGTTTCTTCTGAAGACCAATACCTTCAGCACTCCAGCATCCAAAAGCGACGATTTGTCGAATTATGAGGCGGTCGAAATAGTCTCCAGTGAATTTCGCAGTGACTTCATCACTTCCTACCGAACACTGGAGTAAAATAACGATGAGAATTCCCCACCTGGGATGCATTAGACTCCGTGTAATTTCGATAACTGTCACATGCAGTTGGGGCCCTTCGACAAACGATGTCTCATCTCGTCGATGTCATATCATTAGAGTCTATACCACGAATTTCTCTCTAACTAGGTATTGAAATAATTTCAAATGCTAAGCAGCAATTTGAACCGTAATAGATTGCTTCGTGCGAACCCTCAGATGTGATATTTTATTTTTAACGATACAAACACAATTGATCAGTCGCGACTATTCCCTTTTATCGTGTACACAAATACATAGGAAAAATTTTAAAAAACCCATGGATTGTGTTTCTGATTTATTGTGAATTGCTTACACTGCTGTCGGATATATGGTATGCATATATTTTGTAGATTTTTTTATTATTTTTCTTGGCCACACGTTATTTATTACTATTATTCAAAATTTTATTAAATTCATAAAAAATATACATATTACATGAAAAATATACTTTTTAAATAAGTGGAGAATTGCCATATCATTACAAATATTGTAGTTAATTTTCCTAATAAATTAGTAATACGCTTCAAAACGGTTGTTTGCAATAATTTTGAAATTTCGATAAAATCTTATGGAAATACTTTATTGACACATTTTAAGTTCTAATAAAATGCAATTAAAGCAAAATTATTGGCGACAGTCCCATAATTCAAATATTTCCAAAAGATAGATTTTCAACAATTTTTATGATGTATTGATACTAATATTAATTTTTAAAACCATTCAAGTGTTTCAATACATTTTTTCTACAATTATCTTTAAAAAATCATTTTGCACTAAACTAAATTTTTCGAAATTAATAAATAGATTAGATTAAGGGCCTGGTGGACTATCTATCGAATGTCATCTTTTGTTTAAATTTTATCTTTTTAGCCTAAAATACATTAACATTTGGGATCAAATTTGTGTTGCGGGAGCTACTCGAACGGCTATAAAAAAATAATGAAAAAAAAGAGAAAAAATTACTGAAGGACGCTAAAAAGCGATATTGTTCAAAAGCGATCAACCAAGTTTACAAAAAAATAATAAAAATTACGCAGCGTACCATTGCTCTCCAGAAAATTGAATGACAGCTAGATGCAACAGTAAGCTACGTATTTTTTATTATTTTTCAGCAAACTTGGTAAATCCCTTTTAAATAATATCGATCTTTAGCGCCCTTCAATAATTTTTCCTCTTTTTTTTCATTGTTTTCATGTCCATTCAAGTGCTTCCCGCGACACAAAATTGATCCCAAATTTTACTGTATTTGAAGTTAAAAAGATAAAATTTAAACAAAAGTCGACGTTCGATAGATAGTCCACCCGGGCCTTAAAATTAATAGCAATGCTTAGGTTCGAAGAAAATGATTTTATTTCACAGATACTAGAGCGTCCAATGAAATTTAAAAGATACCACATACATGCCCACGAACGGACACGATTAAAAAATAGCATTGCATTGCATTTTCTGACTTTGTGGGTCATTAATAAGTCGATATAACACAAGAAAAATAAAGCTTGGATTCCAACGATTGCAATGCTTCGATTTAAGAAACAATATCTCGACATAAATCGAAACGATTTTAGATATTCCTCATATATTCATCAACTAGCACTTTATCAACTAGCAACACATTCGCAAATTATCATTTGCTATCTTTAATTCAATGACAGAACAAAAATCACCGGATGATCAGTATCGCATTGTAAATAGATATTTAAACAATGAAATCTAGAAAAAATAAATGATTAATCGATTATGACAATTTTTCAAACGATACAATATCCCTAATATCCTCTCCTTTAATATATAAGAAGAAATATGAATTTTGCCGTGCAAAAGTTACAACATTAGATATGTCAGCTTGGATGAAATTCAAATTACGCGCGCATATTGGGTTCTCTGCCGTGTAATGATAAATTGTAGTACAAGGCTGCGAAACGCATCATTTTAGGAACGTGAAGTTAGTCTCTTGAGACTTCACCGAGTTGACGGCAAAATTACGGGCTGGGCATTAACAGTTCGACCGTGTAACACATGCCATTTTCCTATTCAATTAGATGATGAATTGTAGTTTCTTAATATAATTACCCAAGTCTTCCAAAAAGTCCATCGAATTCCCCGGAATGATGAAGACATTATCTTTCCAGAAAAATTTATTCTGCCCAACACAGAGATAGTCTGCCAGATCCAAACGAG
The DNA here is from genome assembly GCF_000806365.1 of Fopius arisanus. Classification (NCBI taxonomy): domain Eukaryota; kingdom Metazoa; phylum Arthropoda; class Insecta; order Hymenoptera; family Braconidae; genus Fopius; species Fopius arisanus. Next base: position 1,228,812 of record NW_011887749.1, read on the forward strand.
TATGTTCAAAGTCCAATTGACAGAAGACTCGATATTTCAAAAAGATAAATTTAAAAAAATTGACTCAAACTATCACAATATGACTTTCCTGAATATTAAATTTTCAATTCAGATCTACTTCAAGAAATGAAGTGATTAATTCTTTAAAATTCTTCTATTGTAACTTTTCTTTAACATTTTTTTTCTCAATCAATTTTTTTGTTTTTCTTAAAACCTTCTGGAAATTTCTGTTTCCTGTGAATCTGCCCTTTTTTGTTGACATCGTTTCAACTATTCTTGGATTTGATTTTATTTTTAATAAGTGACGAATCAATTATCTTTGTGTCGATGTCACGAATAAATTCTCGGAGGTAATTGTTGAGGGATGATTTTGCTCAAGGGGGAGGCATGACATAATTGTCAACTTCAATGTAAAATTATATCGATCATAACGAAACGTTGAACTCGAGTTGCTGTCCTTCGTGTCGGAAGGAACCCGATTAACAAAAAAAAAAATCACATTGGACAAGGTATTCCACATTTTAAGGTCATGAACCAGAACCTTGACAAAGATGGCGTATAATGACAGGCGGAATTGATCCTTCAGTTTGACATTCACATTTTATTTTAGCTGTAGGTTTCGAATATCGGTTAGTAGTCGATAACGGTCAGGGCCCTTGCAATCAGAGATCCCTAATGATCATTAAATTTCGTAATTATTCGTGGGGGCATAGTTTAGTGATAGAAGCTGAAATTCTCTCAAACGAAATTTTTTTCCTATTTTTTTTCAATCGCCATTATAATTATAAACCTATCACAACCTTTTCACAATTGACTATTGTTATTATTATTATTATTGTTACTATTATGATTATAATAATATTTTACAAATATTAATAAAGGCATGATTTATTCATTGGTCATATGCGATTTTTTTTTCAATTTATAATATATTTAATAATAATTCATTAATTTCTTTAATTTTCGATATGAGTCATCAAAAACCGCCGAGAGTAACATCGGACCAATACTCAATATTTAAAAAAAAATTACGAAACTGTCCGATAAAATTCCGTAACAATTTCCTAAAATTTTCCTTAATCGAATGTCACTCCGGAATTACGAAAACGATTGGTGGTTTTCATTGAATATTTCTCTCCGTGGAATAGACGGACGTAATTATCATATGATAATACAGGTCTTGCAGAAGAATTTAAATGGTGGTCTTGAAATATTCAAGACCAACGTCTTCCTTATATTGAGTCAACGATATTCGGTAGGAGAACTTAATCATTCAAAAATCTTCTTCGAAATACGCGGAAACGGATATTATCACGGAAAGGAATATAATGAGTATATTGTGCAATTCTTGCGGTATAGCCCATTCCTCAAATATGTTGAAAATATAAATATATGGAATATATTATCATTTATCTGGTTGTTTTACTGTGCCGATAAAAATAGATGCTTTGAATCACGTATATAAAATATACGTGATTCAAAGTATAGTTGACCCTGGTATAGTTATAATATAATTGTTATTAGAATCGTGGGATAAATAAATCAATTATTCATCGATATTCATCGAAAATCGAATATACGAATCGTATATCGAATATATTGGATCAAGTTCGAAATATACTTGCTTGAAGTATTTATTTTTTAAGGGCTTTAATTGTTATTCAAGTTTTGTATTCTAAACTAGTGAATTGAGATGAGTACATTTGAAGACAGATATCGATATTCTTCTATGAACATTTTTTACAGACAAAGATGCAAGCAACAAAAAATGTTCTTACAAAAACATCACAATTTTGCTTCAGTTCCAAGATATTTACAAATAACAAGTTAAAATTTCGCTTCTTCGCAGCAGATGAAAATAAAATGGTACGAAATAGATTTGATAGCGAAAAAAATTTAGCGAGGGATAGATTTTTTTTTAGGTGCATCAACCGAATTGTTGAGTGGAAAGAGCGAGCAAAGCATTGGCACGCGAGGGAATTTCCTGTTATCCTTTCATGAAGATTCCACGAGTCCTTCACAAAATCTCAATGTCACACACTCCATGCATGGGAACCACTCCGAAGAGTTGTCCATGACGTCAGGAACATATCCGATCACCTATAAATACCTCCAAAAACCAACATTGGCTATCCAGTTTGCCGTGAATTGAATAGTGATAAAGTTCCTTGGAGCAATCTTGATCAATCTCTCAATTCGCAATGCTCCGAGGTGTAATATTCATGGCTCTGGTGCTCTGCAGTGCTGTTATTGCCGATGAAAAATATTCCGACAAATACGATTATATCGACGTTGACGGAATTCTTGCAAATCCCAGACAAAGGGACAGTTATTACGCCTGCTTTGCGGGAACTGGTCCCTGCAAAACTGCTGCAGCTAAATTCTTCAGGGGTGAGTCATTTCATACAGAAATCACCGAAAATAATAAATACTTGCAACGAATTTATTTTATACTTGACTTAAGTATAATAATATCCTTGGAATAACTATATTATTATAGTTATTCACTCAACAACGGTGATAATAACATTGATGCAATAATTTAATAAAAGTCATTATATTATTATATTTACTTTGAGCGTAACGTATATACTTAAATCGAGTATAAAGTATAATGGATTCAAGTATTTTTATTTCAACGATACTTTTTATTGAACTTTCATTTTCAATTATTAGTTTACAAATTACGATTTCACCCAATCAGCGCGCAGTATTTGAGACTGTCAAACAGTTTTATTTCGGAAAATTTAACAATTACAATAACAGCTTCTCAAATATTTTTCAATATTGTATCAGCGCTCAACGGATCTCACGTTGAGGATGTTCCAGACCCATATATAGCAACAGTTCCCGTTTCAAAATTTTTTGGCTACTTATCGCTGGCATTAATATGAATAAAATATACCGTTTTCGCGTTTTGTCTTTATTTAATGCCTCACGAAGTTTTGTAGTGGTGCCATCATTTTCTTCCATCCTTCTACAGTTTTGTGATTCTTTTTTTAAATTTATAAAAAAACGCAGGAAAATATTCGCACAACCATGAATCTTTGTGAGTGACTAAATAATGACAAAACGCAAAAACGTTATATTTTTTCATATCAATCCCGTGATAACGTTGCCAGAAAAATGAAAAAACATTAATTTCTATTATACGGCTATATGTGGATGTAGAAAAGCTTAAATATTCTGTGTAACAGATGGAAAAAAGGAAAAAAGAGCGGATTATTTAAAGTAATTGTAAATTGAGCTGCTTTGGAGGAATTCCCTCTGAAAAATAAATTCCTTCCATTGTTTATAAAGCGTTTTTTTTTTAATATATATATTATAATAGTAAAAAGTGCAATAATTTTGGGGCAATAGTGGTACTGCTAAAACAAATTCAATGGAAATTAAGTGTAATTTTGCAGTATTACAAGAATATTAATTTCAGAAAATATTCACTGAAATATCAAATTACAGGATTTTTCCACGGAAAATTAATGACATTAAGTTAGATTTTTCGCTATGAGTAATGTCTGTAGTTAAAAAAAAATTGCATGGTTATGATGTCTCTTGGAAAACACAATCCATTGTTCTTTGTCATTTTATTTTTTCTGTTGTTGTAGATACACTTCCAGAAGCAATAGTCACAAAATGCCGAAAATGCACCGCCAGGCAGTCCATAAACTTCGACAAAATATCTGATTGGTACACAACGAACGACCTCGAAAAATATCAGATAATTGTTGCCAAAGCAGTCAGAGATTTAATGGCAAAATCAGCGTAATTCAATAACAAAATGAGTGAATTCATTAGAATAATTCATGTGGCTCCACGAGACTGGCATTAACTGAGCCTCCGATATTCCGAATATTGATATGTCATTTTTTAATTAAGTACTCAGTAAATAAAGAAGTGTTATTGTTTTTCATTGCATTGTATTATAATTAATTCGACATATCCCCTCGAGTATTAGTTATTTTCTACAAAACTTTCAATGACATCCTTGTAACGACCCTCTGGGTCATATTTGTTCGTAAGAGCAGTCCAATCTACTGGTTTATATTTCCGAATGTATGTCACCACCTTTCGAGTTACTTCCTTTTGTTTTGGGTTGCATTTCGTACATGCAGTCATCAAAGCGTCAGGTAGAATGTCTAAAAATCAAAAATCATTTTTATTAATTACTGCTGAAAACGTAATTATGCAAAAGGCTCTTTCAGTTACCTCTTCAAATAACACAACTCAAAATATTACCTCAAAAAATTCCAACAAAAAATATTACAACTGAAAAAATTATTGCTTCAAAATATTCCAGTAAAACATACATTATTTCGAAACATTATAAGAACAAGCAGAGACACATAATAAGTTCTCATGTTTGTCAATTACACCCGAACATTTACTTGCTACAACTGTCCTGCAATATACCAATAATTTTAAAATATTTTAAATCACGAAATAACGTTATGACCGACGCCTCGAAGTACTTCACAACATCACAGACCGAATGACGAATTCAATCCATAGAAATCCTCGGGTAGTACTTAGTGTGGTATGCGAAATATATCGATTTTTTAACGTACACAAAAATAATCATTAGCTCGTTCAAGCAAATGACAGCAATCCACTACACTTAGGGATATTCCTTAAAAAATAATTAAGGGCAACAACATTTTGTCAGTATAATACTTCCGCGCAGTGAACAATTTATATCATAATATTTTCATTTGTAATATTTTTAAAAATCATATAGTATTGTAATATATCGCGACTTGTGAAATTTTTCGAGCTAATATTTTCGAGGTAGTATATTTATAATATATTTGGTTGGAATATTTTGAGGGGTATTATTATTACTAAATAAAATTTAAAGAGCTTGCCAACCGGTAAAACGTTGGACTACTTTTTTTATGAATAAAGAAGAAGTAATAAAAAATAAAAAATGATTTTCTCACCTCTGAGAGCTTCCCCATCAGCAGTGCATGGCCCTTTATGGAGCAGACAATTCAGGTACCGTTTATAAATTATCTCATTACGCAAAATCGCATTAAAGTCGATTTTATCATAAGCGGTCGTGTAAGAATCCGCGCTCTCAACTGTAATCAGAGTAATTGCCAAAATTGTCAAGGCAAAAAGCTTCGAAAGGCTCATTGCTAAAAGAGGTAAACCGTCGATAACAAGAGCAATTAATGTTTATGCAAATGAATATAGCATGCATCTTATATACGTCCGCCTCCCCTCCTCGCGATGTTCAATCTACTTAATTCCTGGTGATTGCCATAATGATAACTGTTCATTGCAGTCGAATCATCAGTTGGGAATTCTCACTCGTACGTGATGTTCACACGCATTTCGCGATTATTTAATTCATCTATATTCGTGAACGTGACTAAATTCTGTCTGTCGGTTTTTATTTCATTTATTTCACTGAGTGCTTTATCCAATTCTGTCTTATCACACCCGGATTTAATTGAAAGCAAAAAATTTATTTTGAGGATTCAATACCATTTGTCTTGGAAATATCTGCGAAACTTATACAGATTCAATGAAAAATTGGGTAAATTGTACCAAAAACTGTGATAATTTGTTTATTCAGTTCATAATTTTCTATTAAAATAGTGGCTTAAACCGAGATCGGTAGCTTAGTGGCTAGGTGCGAGCCTAGTGTTCTGAAAATTTTAAGTTCGATTTCCCTTTTCAACAGGCACCGATGAGCGATTCGACACCGATGGGGCGTTGCTAATGGAGCAACCGCCTGTAGCGACATGGTTTTTTCTGTGGTTTCCCATGTCACTCCTATGTTCTACGGGAGAGTGAATACGGTACAGTGTAGGATCGGCAGCCGCATACATAGGGTGAGATAGGGTCAATTAGCCAGAACAGGGCAGAATTTATTAGGATTTCTCTCTTCTTGGAGAGGAATACTTTTTTTATAGATTTAAAACGTTGAAATTGTTTAAACGACAGCGTAATCAATTTCTTCGAATTGATTCAATTATTTTAAATAAATATTCCTTTGTGACAAATTTTCTTGATGAATCGCTCCACTTGATTAATAGGCAATGAATAACCAATGACGAATCAATGATAAATATAAGGTCGTAGTCGTAGACATTTTTTTTATTAGAATATATATATTACATTGCAACATAAACAAAATAATAAAATCATGTTAAAGAAATTCTCTTACATTAAAAACAATTACATTCGGAATGGCTCATGCTAAATAGGTAATTTAGATATGCAATATTTTTATTAACGACTGGAAATTTGTTATGTAATACAAGAGCTTCCAGTTTCTATTTTAAACATATCCCTCACTTACTCAATATCGAAATGACTATTCCTAGTGATGTTTATGTTCATCCACCAAAAATAAAAAATATCAAAATGTAAAGTAATTGTCACCCTTTTCTATCGTTGTTATCTTGTGGTTTTTATTACTATGACTCGTGGTAAAAAATCACTTGTGATGTTTCATGCTACGTGGATTATACAATCGCGAAATCATAAAATAGTCCGATAGCCGAAAGCACATTTATAGGAATTTATTTTCCGAAAAAACGTGCGGATTTTTTTTCCAAGAGAACAGGAGAGTTGTATTTATATTCAACTTTCCCGTTCTTCTCACCTCAAACTTACTTCATTCACAAAGAATTCACTTGACTCGAACTATTTTGCCATTTCGCTTTTATAATTTATTTTTCTCCTCCAAAAACATGAGGGTTCCAGCCTCTACATATTGTCGTCTCGGTATCCATACTCCTGAAATTATATTGACATCCAGATAAATGATTACTTCAACAAACATAATAAGTGAAAGCTAGAGGGAAATAGTGTTATATGAGGTGAAATTGAATAAATAGTTAAAATTTATGAATGGTGAAGAATTCAATGCACTTTTAAACCAGGGAATAGCTTTATTAATTACAGTATACAGACAATTTTTGTGCGCAAGTGTGGGTGACAGAATGTACAATAATTAACAATCATTGGATTGTAAAGAATCTTCAAGAATCTTTGTAGAAAATTCGCCAAACACACATAAAGTCTTTAAAAAATGTCCCAAATATCGTCGACTCTCCCAGCATTTTCGTATATCAAGTGTATATCAAATATCACAGTAAAAAAATTTTATAAAATGGAAGACAAAGAGATAATTCTGTAGTAAGTGATGGAAGCTCCTGGAAGAGTCTCGAAATTTCTATCATTATTTACCCAATATATAAATGTTGATAAATAATATATAAATGTTAATAAACCTTTGATTCGATAAAATTTTGAAAAAAGACTCTACTTATTTGTTCTCTCATATTTTCTAGTTTCTATCTTGCTTGTCTAAAGCTGTCTAAAGCTGTTCATGCCCTTGGCTGAGAAATTTATTAAATAAACGATTATCTAGCACAGGCGCAATTGCAGGAAATAATACAACGAAATTTCCCGTCATTTTCATATTGTACTGTTCAATATTTTCAAATGAATTTTGGACTGATCGCACCTTCTCAACAAACTACATTATTAATTATCTAGTGTGTCGTTTTTTGTACCTTGATGGCAGCTTTGATCCCAATAGTAACGATAACACCGAGTCCAAACATTATTAGATGAGGTAGATACTTGATCCCAGGGATATCAGGTCGTTTTGCCAGTAACAAACCGAGGAACGACAGTTTTCGGTCTGAATACGGTGGGTATCGAGAGCTGGAAATTTCGTAAAAACCACGCACTCAAAAATAATTTTCGTGAAAGTCAGTCGCATTATGAGATGATATTAACGATTATACTTACGAAGCGAGTGCTTCACCGATGGGATTGTAGTCCTTGACGAGAACAGACTTTTTGTGCACAAATGTATCGAAAGTCGCACGACCGTGATAACAACCCATTCCAGATTCTCCAACTCCACCGAATGGAAGTTCATCAACTAAGAAATGAAAATAATTATCATTTGATTCAACCCATCAAATCTAAAAGATGCTCTAGCCCATTTTGCTGTTTCTCAAATGATATAAGCTGCAGATATCGAATGGTTCTTTAAGGCCCGCATGTACTATCGATCAAACGTAATTTTTGGTGAAAATTCAAACCTATTCGCTTGAAATATTGATAAATTTGGATTTCAACTTGTGTTGTAGATACCACTCTAGAGGTTATAAAAAATAATTATAAAAGAGATAAAGAGTTGTTGAATGATGAAAAATACTTTTTTTCCTCTTTTTTTATCAATAGTTTTGTGGAGTGATTTCCGGAACTCAATTTGAAATGCAAATTTTGAAATATTTTACAATAACTACGCATTATGTTCGCTAGATAGTGCATGCGGACCTTGAAGAAGAGTCCATGTATGATCCATTCGTATTCATAAAAATTCATTTGCTGTTTTTGAATGGCATTCACCAAAAATAGACTTCACTAGCGCTAAGCAAAATCAGATGTATATGGATATAGTCTAAATGAACTACAAAACTACACCATTTATACCTGCATGATGAACAATGCAATCATTAATGCATGCACCACCACTGGAAATATTCTCCAGCATATTTCGAATTGTTTCCGATGATTTAGAAAATGCGTAAAATACTAGAGGCTTCTCCCTGCACCACGTGTTATTTTAGCAATAGGACAGAAAAAATAAAATGCGAAAGAAAATTATTAGATGACGTAAGATAATGATAGGAGGAGCTGGAAGGAGAAATTTTATTTAACAGGAAAGTGGTGAAACGACGAAAGGAAACGAGTCCCTCTTTCACGTTTCAACAGCACTGTTACTAAACAACTAATTAATTTTCGTCCAGAATGGTCCTCAGAAGATGGGAAAATATAAAGCCAGGACTAACTCAAACTAAACTCGAACGGTAGACAATCTAGAAATATTTTCATACTTTTTTCAGTATGCCTGAAGCTTAACGTCACACCTGAATTTCAAGCATGTTAAATCATCTATTGCATCACGTGATTGCTAGTCTGTCAAATTCACCGCTCAGTTAAAAAAAACAAAAGATTTTTTGTCAACACTTGTGATTTTCTACAAATATCCTAAAAAGGTCTCACTGAATTTCAAATAAAACAAGATGGTTGGAATGGTAAGGGAAGATAACAGTTAGTGGTTAAGAAACAGAACCATCCTCCACCCCAAAAGAGATGCCCTGACTCACCCGCAAACTGCATAATCGTGTCATTGACGCATATCGAACCACTCCGGGTTTGATCAATTATCAAATTACGTACTCCACTGTCCTTGGTAAATATGTACATCGTGAGGGGGCACTCGCTATTCATTCGAAAAATGGATAATTAAATAATCAATTGAAGAGAACAAGTTACTTTATAGGAATGAAGTTATCGTAGATTCACACAAAAGCTGTTACAGAGCTCATATACCCTTCGAGGATTAAAAATAATTGATAAAATTCCACCACTTTCTGAGTCTAGAAAGGAAAAACCTGATTCCTCTATTGACATCTGTGAAAGTGTTTTCTCAAACAATTTATGTACAGTTTTATTATTTGTCCTTCGAAGTGACGAAGAACAGAACTTTGTTTCGGGCTCAATTCCGCAGGACTATGTTATTCGTTGTTATACCTTAACATCAATACCGATTTACTCACCGTTCATTTATAAATTTAATGGCTTCGTATGCGTTATTGACATTGACAATTGGCAGAAGTGGCCCAAATATCTCCTCCTGCATTATTGGGTCTGTTGGCTGGACGTTCGTTAAGATAGTTGGAGCAATGAACTTCTCCTGGGCATCTGTCTCACCGCCTATTGCCACTTTACCACCGCTATTCATCAAATTCATCAAACGTCTGCAAGGGATATTAATTTGTTTTTTAATCAATTTTAATGCTCACAATAAAAATAATCAGTGAAAACTTAAAGTGTTATATTATAACGAAAGGATCAGTAATCTGTTGATTCGTAATTCGTATAAGTTTTTGTACAATTCGTGTAATTTCAATTGGCCTAAATCCCAAATTGCCTAAATCATTTCATCTATATTATCTGAAAAATGGTGGTATTGCTTCGATATAGTGTCTTCTACTGTATGAAGCATTGTCTTTATTAGCATCTTGGCCCTTTTGATGAAAAGTATCTTGATTTCTCTCATGTAATCAATGATGTTGCTGTATTTATTTTTGTTTGTTATTTCATTTATTTTTGGCATGTAAGGTATAAATTATAGTTGACATTAATGCAATCAGAATATTATGCGAAATGATTTTAGGCAAAACGATTTCAGTCGAATCCCACCGTTAGGGGACTGGTCATTAGAAGTTGCATGTGGCGAGTCTTACAAATTCGCCTCAGTACTATTTATTTTTGGGGCAAACTCATTAATGATAAACACAAACTTACTGATAATGTCTAGCGTTGATTATGCGTGCCATGTCAGGACTCTCCTTAGGATTCTCCCCGTACCACTCTTTCAATATTTTCTTTCCTTCCTCGACAAACGCATCCTGAACCTCTTTAGTACAAAGTACATAGTCTGGGGCAATACATGTCTGTCCAAGATTGACGAACTTTCCCCAAAGAATGCGCTTAACTGCTACTGGCAGATCTACTGTATTGTCCAGATACACAGGGCTAAATAAGAATAAACAAAAATAAAAAAATTTATAAATATCTCTAAAAATATCCATGAAACAATATTATGAAGAGTTATTATAAAAAATGGTATTGCAAATTTCGATTTAATGAAGTTTGAAACTTCGAGACAATGACTGTGTTTGAGAATTTTGAAATTCAACAAATGATTCGTATTCTTGTACCTTTTACCGCCAAGTTCCAACGTCACTGGTGTCAAATATTTATTAGCTGCTTCGCGAACAATTCTTCCGACTGCATTCGATCCAGTGTACATAATATAATCAAACTTTTGTTTCAACAGTTCGGTTGTTTCCGGAACACCTCCGGAGACGACATGATAACATTCCTGAATAAACCAAAAACCTAATTACAAAAAAGAATGATGAACGATTATTATTAAAAAAAAAGTAACGACAACGTTTCAATCAAGCCTATCGTATCTAGAAATTGGAAGTACTAGAAAAACGTTCACGCACGCATGATTTCACGTAGTTCATGAATATTTTGTTCTATCATCATTTATTCATGCATTTATTGAGAGGGGAGTAATGGTCGCTCTGATCATATTTTAATTTGGGAAATCAAAATCATCACATAAACATTTAACTCAAAATCTACATTGCTAAATCGAGAGAAGCCTGAGGTAAGATGAACACCCATTAAATTTTTAACATTTTTGTTTGTTTAAACTTAAGTAAATAGATAAAGCCAGTATTTAGCATTGAGCGAGTCGATTGATAAACTTTCAAGCGAGATTCTCCAAAAATAGATAGATTAGCAATATCCTTCCAAGGTTACGCTTTTCATATAGCATTAAATAAATAATTCTAAAAATAAACGATCCAACCGTGGATCAACTTTTGCCTAATATTGAACCAACATTGGGGTAGCGTTTACCGAATATTGGACTCAAATTGGATCAACGTTAGGCCTACATTGCGCCGACATCAACACTGCAGCTGCTATTAAATGAAAATGAACACCTCTTTTTTGAATCGTCTATGAAGAATTTTCTCGTCAATTCAATCATAGATTTGTATGAAGATTTGCAACCCCGCAATTAATCACTCAAACATTAAAAATTGGACACTTCAAATTGACCGAGCATAATGCTTCCGTTCGGGACTATAAACATAAATAATGCTAAAAAAATCTAATGATATACATCATCAAGTACGCTTAGAATTCTAATCATTAAAATAGTGGTAAATTAAAAATAGTGAATCTATTACGTCGTTAAACACTACAAAAATGATATTTTCGAAACCATCAATTTTACATAGAGTTTGATAACAGTTAAATTATTTTCACGAAAGCATTGATAATTTTAGATAGTGATTCTGTGATCCGAGGAAAACAATCAAAAGTACTACTTGCCACTACACCAATTTAAATACAACGATGCCCGTATTACTCAACCCCATGTAAATTTACGTTTATGGACTTACTGTATCAAGATATTTTGGAATAATAGTAGCAAGAAGTTTAGCAGTTGCTGCAGATATTTCCGATGGTTTCAGAATGACGCAGTTTCCAGCAGCAATAGCACCCATGAACGGACTTATGTTCAAAAGTAGTGGATAATTCCATGCACCAATAACGAGCACAACCCCGTAAGGATCCTTGTGTATCTCAACTGAGTCAAACATATTCACAATACCCTTTGGTGGCTGAAAAACATGTTTTAAATAATTCATTCTTCCTCTCTAAAATCTCATGAATAAACTTATTTTCCGATACTATCAATATGCTCCAAGGTTACCTTTTCCACTGCTAAGAATTCTTTCAAATGCATCATCATAAACTTGAGATCACCCATGGCTGTATCGATCTCCAATACTGTTGTCTCGAATTTACTCTGTGAAGAAGAATTACATCATTTTTATCCGTCAATACATGGGCAGAAAAACTGTAGAGCTTTCGCATAAATCCTTTGTTGATAATTATAACAAAAGAATTTATGGTGCCAAACATCAAATAAAATAATTGAATATTAACAGGAATGTCACACCAGTTTAGATACGGAGACCTGAATAATGGCGGGTTTGAATATATTTAAATTCTTGAATAGAAAAATTCTAGAATTCATACAATCATAAGATGTTTAGTTCAGCTAAATTCGTACTATTGTTGGGTAGAAACGAATTACCATTTCTGTGTGATAGGCAGTGACCTTGTCAGTAGCCCATACGTGTTGAGACTCGCTTGATAAAACGAACATCAAGTAAAAGAAAAAATAAATATAAATATTAAAGAATTCAAATTCAAGAATTTGGAAAAACAAATATCCGCACTTTCACTGTTAGTTCTATAATATTTGAGTACATACGTTTTTCTGTTAGTAAACTATCTATATGTGTCAATATAAAAAAGACTAATAGAAATAGAGATCCGATGAAAATATAATAGACTTAATATTTTCTGTTAAAATGATTAGTTGTTTATGTCAAGAGATACTTAACAAAATTGTAGAATTTATTCGCCCTTATTATTTTGCGAATGAATAATTTCTCACCCTTCGTAAATCGCTTGCCAATGCTGCAATTATTTCCGCTTTATTCTCATTCAGCATTTTCTGTAATTGCTTGAGCTGTTTCATTCTCCATTCCAGCGATCGTGTTTTTCCACTGAGAAACGCATCTCTGCTTCTTTGCACGAGCTGCAATACAACAAATATTAATTATTCACGAAAAGTGCACTGTCAAATGAGTTAAATAAGAGAACTTACATCACTGTAATTATTCATCGTTCGAGTTCCATTCATTTGATCTGTAAGTTTCAAGTAGAACGCGAACCACTGTTATTCTGTTTATCTTATTTATTTATTGCAGATAAATTTCCCTGACATCTGGCTATATGTACGGAGAGAAAACTTTCATATATAGATTACGTGCCTGTTTCGTAATCTGCCCGTCCAAACAGTAAAAATTACGGAATAGTTATGCACTTTTTCACTGAACATTCGATGGAAAAATGAACAGTACAAACAGGCACGTAATTTTTCTGAAATTGTTCTCCCCGTGTGAAATTGAATGAATGTACCAGCTCTCTATCACTGCATGAAGATTTAATTAATTAATTATGAATAATTATAAAAGTTGTACGATTAACCAAATGTTATTAATAGAATGAATAAAATAAATAAAGCAAAAACTTTTATTTCAATTCCTTTATTAGGCAAAAACTAACGTGTGAAAAATTTAAACGACAATTTCGACGTTTTTTATCACAGGCGTAAAGGAATTGGAAATGTTTATGCATTATAGATTCGGTCAATAGCAAAAAAAAAATTAATTTTAACGACCCTAATTGCAAATGATTACAATTAGGTAAAATTAAAGATAACCGAGTCGATTTCGATGAATATATCTGGAATCGTATTTTCCTTATTGCGAAAAAATTACTCATAATCTAAAGAAAAAAAAATACTTTCAGCAAAGACAGTTATCGTGACAAAGGAAGATGCAAAAGGCGGTTCTTATCTTAATTATTCGATAATAAGAGTGATTATTTGCATTCCAGGCCGGCAACAATTCGAAAGAATGAAAAATACCGACTCAAAATCTATATAGTTATCACATAAGTGGAAAATAGATGCCATTTCATGGAGCAAAAATAGCTATCCCATTCTCAAAAACAATAAATGATCAATTCCAGAATAATCACGAAAAAAATGACATCATGATGATCAAAGAGGGAGTAATTGTGGTACGTTAAGACCAGAAAAGGTACATGAACAAAATGATTTATTGTAAAATTACAGCACGAATTACCCATTGTAAATGTTGATAGATATTTTTAATCCAACAATGACCGTGACAGATGTCAAACAGCAGCAACTACAAAATTCCACACATCAATGGACAACTGCACGGAGATATTCTCGACTTACTTTGGTACGTATGCCTTCGAGATCGAAATTACATGAGTTTATAAGTTTCATAACTCATATACCAAGCAATACTGAGCTAAAAGTGGGAAGAGATAATGATACGATCTGCATGTGTGTGGTATTTTTCAACTCGATGGATTTTGTGTGTGTGTATTTTATAAGTCCATGACAACCGGTTCCATCGAGTTAGTGAATCATTCGATATCAGATGGCAGCACTTCCCTACTTTCACTTTTCTTTAAATTTTTTACGTATTAGCGCGAGACTGTCTGTTTCGACCTTTTTTCAAATCGTTTTTAAAGAATTAATAAATAAATAAAAAATCAATAAAATAATAAATAAAAAATAAAAAATAAATCTTATAGTTTTTCTTCTTATCATACTTCACCTAAATATATAAGATTAAAAAAACCATTCTCGCTCTGATCCGAAAAAATTCAAAGGAAAGTGAAAACTGGGAAATATACAAAATATTTTGAAATTATATTTTTCCAACGTTTTCCAATCGAAGCTTTTTAAGAAATCAAATTTGAGTTTCTTATTGTTTATATTATATCAGCCTAATATGCAACAGATTTTTCACACTTCATCTCCGATTGGGCGAATGTATCCGTGAAATAAAATCATTTATCTTCTCAAACGTAAGTATTGAGGAAACCTAGTCGTCGATAGTAATTAGGATTCAGTTAATTTACAAATTTTTTCAATTTTTCATATTTTTTAATCAGTTTTTTTAACGATAACTGAAGAAGAAATGTTATGAAATACTCTAATGATGGTTTAAAAAATGTTTCCATTTTTTCTTAAGCGATTCGAAAGAGGGAAGTAATGGCAATAACCGTTGTATTAATGTTAGCAATTGAAAGATAGTTTCGATGGTAAGCCGTTGAAATTATGAGATAATTGCCATTACTGTATAATGAAAGAGCAATTTTCCACTCTTTTAAGTGGAAATTCATGCATAAAAAAATACCTATTTCAACGAAAAAGAAAATTGGCGGGTTTAAAGAATTAGAATGGCCAGACTAACGACATAGTAAAGAGGAAATGTGAGAAATAGAATGGAATTGTTATTGAAAAGTCATGAATTATAAAATCGGAGATAGTTATAAAACAAGAAATACTTGCATTTTAGTATAGAAATGCAAGCTTTGCGCACTCAAATATTTGAGAAAAAAGAAAGACTATGGCCTTGTTTAACTGTGCCAAGATCTCGAGGCAGAGACTTCAATCTCAGGAATAATTAATTCTCATCGAAGCTAATGATAATGAGTCATTTATCTCCTTATGAAAAAAAGATACGACCCTGACATTGATTGTAATAGTGGTGTTGTTCCATGTAAGTAGTGAAAATTATAGGATATTTTCATATTATTAAAATTTTTTGTTCATTTCATATAGAAAATACAGAAATTTTTCTCAGAAGAGTATCATCGTATTTAAAGGACAAATTTAAGGTACGGAAATTAACGTTTGTCGTCTGGTTCAAGGTAACTCATAAGTTTTCAGCGAAATTTAACAGAATTTTCAATTTTTCTCTTGTTTCTTAATTTTTAATTATTATCACGGCATAATTAGATTGTGGCATTAGATTTTCTAATTTTTTAAAACGAAAGACAATGGAATATTTGATTTTTCACTAACAAGATTTCCCCCAATTTTCCTGAGGACTGAGCAAATGGAAATTAAAAAATTGGAATGAAGTTCCTGATTAGAATCTCCGGGGTTCAGCTGTGAAAGCTGAAGACGAAAATTTTTAATAGCTTAAACAAAATTATTAAATTATAAAAGTTAATAAATTTTAATACGAATTAGTGTCCACTGCATGGAATGGATTTTTAACGATGAAAATTCACCATTTGTTTCCAAGGCTCTGCATAGTCTTTAGAACTACCTCGTTATAGTCAACCACCTGACAGAATTGATTAGTCGCAAAAGGTATTTATTATTCATTGGACTGGAAGATCCCTAACTAGGTGAGTAATAAGGGGTAATATCGAAGGAGTGATAACTTTTTTTTTATCGGGCAAGCCTTCTATATATTAAAAAACTAAATAATTGTGAAAATTGTCTCTATAATTTTCGTGATTGAAGGCATGGCATTTATTTCTCTAATACAAGTTTTACTTTTATTTTTAAAAAGAAAACATTTCTTCGATTGATAAAGTAATATTGTTAATCGAAAAATGAAATTAATCAAAATTGTCTAAATTATTAAATTAATCTTCTTGAATACAAAATGCTATTCATGGATATAATTAATAAATATAATGAACAATTTTTTTTAGAATCGAACAATTTAAGTACTCATTGCATTAACGCATTTTCCCAGTGAAAATTGAAAATCGTAAACTTCATTCATCGATTAATCTATTCCATTCATCTAATCGACTACAAAGTTTTAACTATACGAAATAAAAACTATTCATAATCATCTCCTATGGTTTTTTTTGTAATCAATTCATTTCAGGACTTCAGTCGCTCCTCGCGGTTAGTATTCATTTTCCAATGACCTCGATAAATAAAAAATGGAAATCAATCCAATCATTCTGAAGATAAATCACTTTTTTTTCCTAGAATTTTAAGTGAGAATAATTTCTTCGACAATTTGCTAGGCAAAAAATTCTTGATCTCGTCTCACCACATGCGAAACCATTCATTTTAAAAATCTGCATTTTCTGCATCTCCATTTGAAATCTTCCGCATTCTACGCAAATATTATCTAGTACTTAGCTCTTTCTTTAATTCAAAAGATAATGGTCAATCGAAAAATGGGTATTTTTCTATATTTCTTCACAAATGATTCTTTCCATTTTTAATTACGAAAATTGCTCACAAATTTTGAAATTTGTATCAATTGATTATCGTAGGAAAATAGTAAGAAAGAATCTATTAATGTTTCTTCATGGAAGAGTTTGTCAGTGGCATTAATGGAAAAATAATAGATTGGCCATAGAATTTCTACTCAACTTAATTTTCAAATATTTGACTTCAATAAAAAAATGAATTAGTCTTCAAAAATCTGCAAAATACATGTTTCATCCATGTTTTTCATTTTCTTTTACCCTAGAAAATTCGAAAAAATCCGAAAAAATTATTTATTCAAAGGATTTTGCTTTGAGAATCAAGTGGAATGATGTATTTATCAATTATTAATTAATTATCCATGTCTGGATGAACCGCATCAAAAATATATTCTTCATATTGTTTTGGACGTGGAAATATAAGAGATTGAATTGATATTGATTCCAACATGGAATGAAATTATCTGATTATTAATTAAGTGAATTGATAATTAAGATGATTCTCACCTGGATCAGCATCCACATCCGGAGTTTCCTCCATATCGATGAGACACTCCACCGGTTCTCGAGTCATCTCTGGTCTCTCCTGGTCTGTTTGCTCGATTATATCAACAGTTACCTCAGCCTGCAAGGATCACCGAGCGATCGTTAGAAAAATACACAACACCACGAGTGTTGACTATTCCGTCAGTAGTTTTATCGATAAAATCGTTAGAGTTCTAGGAATACCAGAAGTCAAGTGTTTATAATCAATATTTCAATTAATTGATAATAACACAGCAACATAAATTCATAAAAAATTGAATTCTGGAATTATTGAAATTTTATCAGCTGAATTTCATCTTTGGAGATTTTAAGAAGCGCAAGTATTTGAATCATCATTATGATTGTGTTATTTCTTATATTGATAGAAAAAATTAAGAGCACAAACCACAATTTTTCAATTTAAAGTGCATTTTTCAATTTTCAACATGCATCAAACGCATGCGTCAGTAGTTATTTTAAAAAACAACTCATTATAAGTAGATTATAAGTAATACCGCAGACAATGTAAGAACAGAAGTTTAATTTTAGAGAATATTCCCTGAAACTAATCTGTTATTATTCAAATATTTTGATTGAATTAGCATTCACTCTTAATGTGATTCAGAACGTACTTTTCCAAGGTAGCCTTCTATTTTAGACTCTTCTCAAAAATTGAACTTGATTTTTCTACATTAGGTCTGAGTGAACATAAATTTCGATGAATCTTAATCAATATTCCAGGGTCATCAACTTTGTTTCTCGATTTTAGAGGAAAAATATCTACCAAAATGGGAAAAAACCTCCACATTCCTCGGGACAAAGTGTGAAACAATACAAAAAAAAGAAAGCCCTCGAAGAAGCCCTCACTACTCACATCAACTCCCAAAACCCCAAGTGAAACGACTGAAAGTCACATTTTATCAAACCGCAAGGATTTTCTCATGTCCCATGCACCACAATGAGGACAAAAAAAAAGTATACAATCATCATCCTAGGAAAATACCGACTGACCCCGTCAGCTAGTTCCTACAAGACTGCCTTCTCCACTGAATCATTAATAACTGGAGTTCTCGACTTCAACACTCGAGAGAAAGGACGCGCGTTTCCTTCGAAAAAAAAGGAATGAGAGATCAACGCACCATAATATCCAGGGACTTCCTGCTCCAACACCGGAAATAAACGAAGAAACTTAAAATAATTATTTAACTGGAGAAAATCGCATCAACTGATCACAGGTGCATGAGCAAACTCTACTTTGATTGAACTTTTCAGTTTTATATTCTAAAAGAGCAACTTCATCGTTCGAAGGTTCTTACGCAACTCATCCGCCCCCTGTTCAGTGTTCGTTAAGAAAGAGAATAAAAAATCGAGGGAAAGAGGATGAAGGGAGACAACAGTTAATTAATATGGTAATTAATGGAAGCCAACGAGCGATCGCTGTCTGATTGTCTTTGGTGCATTGAGAAACCACACGAAATTGTTTCACTTCTCCCGATAATTAAACGTGAACTGATTGTCTCCAAACATTACAGGAAAAGTCAGCGAAGTGCATTACTCACTGTAACAAAATATAACAGCAGATTTCTTCACAATTCGCACTAGTTCCGGAAATAATTATTTGAAATAAACCATTTGAGTAAAAACTACTTCACCTAACATAGATGAACGAATGGTGTACTGATCTGGTATTGTTATTACTAGGATCATTAGTTAATGATAGGTTTTACAGTTGATTAGGTGTACTGCAATCACTTATCAACTGTAGTCTGAACGTCGAGGATACAGAAAATATTGGCGAGTGTCAAAAGTGCAGAGCAAGCGGTCTCCCTGTCTTTTTGTAATAAGACACTCATGTCCCATGTTTCATTTTCGACAAACTAAAACGATTAGGTGGCGGATCTCCCGATAATTTATATTTCTCACATTCGTTTTAACCAACTGATTTTGTAGAGACGAAATACAGGAAAAATGTCGATCTTTTTACTATATGAATTTTTATTATCTCAGATGAATATCTCTAAATTTGCAAATTAAATATTTATAACATATCGGAATCTAGTGGAACTGGCATAATTTTTCTTAGAGCCACATTTATAGAATGGAATGGAAGCTGCAAAAAAGCCCTGCCGAAAAAATCCCTTTTTATTTTTGATTCAGAGATATTTCTCAGGAACTTATTGACTGATTAAATCGCATGATTACATTAGGAAAAGTGGCATTAAAAAATTGAATGAAGTGTCGTATTTTTTTTATTTCCTTTTTTTCTATTAAATTATCTCTTCTAATGTCTGGAGAGAATAACAACAATTCTTCGATTTTTCACCATTCTTGTGAAAAACGATCAGCGCACCTCGGTGATAATATTTTCATCATAAAATGACTCTAAAATGACTCTCTTAACATTTTGCAATATTGTAAATGGCTTCAAAAATTTCCTCTAGGATTATTACTATTATCTTTTAGGCACATATTGGTTCAACAACGCAGACTCAATTAAATTTACACTAATTTTGAGAAATTTTTTGGATAATCAGCTATTATACCTTCTCAAAGTTTTTCCTCAAGACTAAGGCAATTGTGATTTTCCTTTAGGCTCAACTTATAGAAAATAACTCCTATTATAGAACTTAGTTGCATTAAACGAATTAATTTTCGAGGCATAAAATTACTATTTTTTTATGCTTGGATAGATGTACGGAACTTTCTCCTTCCCTTCCCTTCTGAAGGTGTATGATTTGTATAATTCATATGAATTCATATGTTATAATATTATCTGGTCATCCCCTTCAAGTTATTCTCTATCTAATTGAGTCTGACTTAATTTTATTCTTGATTCTCTTATTTTTTTATTAGCTCAGTTTCGTTGAAAAATTCTTTGGAGGACTTCTATATATCCATTTCCCTTTTCTTATCTCTCAGTGTAGATTAGAGACGAACATTTCATAGAAAAATATATTGTTAGGATTAAACTGTACTCGATGGGCGTTTCTATCAATACCAATTGCGGAATCTGTCGATCGCCCTTTTCCACTGGTTTATTGTCGACTGATACAAGATTCCCCTCGATTTGTTTGGTTCAAAGACTGTCTGGACTTTTCGAAGTTCTCTGATCTCCTCTTTACTCTTCCAAATACCTAAAGAGAAGAACTCAGGCAAGTTAATTAAAAATGCAAGACATGAATATGAAAAGAAAATTAATAGAAATCGAAAAAAATATAGCAGAATTACGGATTAATTATCCAACGGATATTTTCACTAAATTTCTCGGCAGGAATGTAATAATTCAAAATGTATTTACGAAATATATATATTAATTTCGGTTTGAATTTGTCGAGTTTCACAACTTCAGTCAATTGTTTGTGGTATGAAAAGCATGTAGTCATGAGAAATTCATGCAACATTGTAACGAGAGAATTAAAAGTTAGAGTCGTAATTAGTTATTGAGATGGAGTTGAAGAAGTACAATTACCACATTGAAGTCCAGCAAGAAACGTGACTCCTAGAATTGATATTTCTGTGGTGGACGGTCTTTCGACTCGCAATCCAGTCAAATCAGCGAGTAACTGCAGTACAAAGTCATTCTGGGAAACACCTCCATCTACACTGTAATAAATTTCACAATTTATCGATGTTCCTATATACAGCAACATAAAGTTAGTATTTTCATAGATCTCTCAAATGAAAAATGTCTGTAGATAAGCAAAAAGTTGTTTACTTATTTCAGCCAAAACTCTCGCAATTAATTATTTTTAGCATCACAGAAATTAATTCTGTTCTGCTATCAACTGAAAACCATAAGAGATTTTCTTTAGAAAATAAAAAAGTTATATGAAAATTACTAAATATCCATAGGATTGTATTTATAATATTTTGTTTACCTAATGCAACTATAACTTCGGCGTGTTTCCGTACAGAGTGACTCGTACAACAACAAAATTCGAAATACAATGCTTTCCAGAACGGCTCGAGCCATATGTGCTTTTCCAGACGTTGGTTTGACGCCTAAAAATCCTGTTGCTGCTGACTGATCATTAATTGGTGCCTGAGACAAAGTAATTAAACCAATCATTCACTCATTTTATTGAAACAAAAGCAACAAAACGCAATGGATTTTGTTTTCGACCAAATCATTAGCGATAAAATTACATATGTCGAATAAAATCGTTCCCCAAATCACCGATTTATCTCGCAAACTCTGAATTTCATAGAAAATCTTGTAAACACTTTCCTTCAGCTGATTAAATCTCCGACAAACAAGTTCTTTTGATGTTTTCCTCTAAAATCAATGGTTTCAAAGGGGGAACTCATATGCTTATAGATTCTATTCTTAGTGGAACACGTCAACACAATCCTTGGTATTAATCCTTTCAAATTATCACTCACTTGTAAGCCACTGAAGGCTGGAATGAAATAAACGCCATCAGAATTTTCTACGGAATGCACCAGATCCGATAATTCTTCTGGCTGTTTTATAATACCTGCAACAGTGTCATAAATTATCTAAATCATTCGTGATTCTGTCCCGGAATATTGCCCTATGCGGTCGGATTTTCAGAGATTCAGAGATTTCATTTGGATTTCGTTGAGATTTCGTTTTTTTACCTATTGTTTTGAGCCACTCAATGAGAGTTCCTGTGTCATTTGACGCACCCTCAGCTGCGTAAACCAATTCCTGGTCTATTTTCCAGGCAACCAAGGGATATAATCCTGCAATTGATGTAGAGCAAAAGCTAAAACACATCCCAGCGATTTAATCGATGAATCGTCATGAAATTGTCTGGATACATTTTTTCAGAATCATTGTTTCATTGTGAAAAAATTGTTAAGAATTTTATGTAATTTTCTCATCTATTCCTTTATCATTTTCATTGATTTTCCAATTGTGGCGAAATGGTTCAACGATTTCTGAGAGGATTAGCCCCTCGAATTTGGGATTATATTATTAATGAATATCGAAATTTTCTGATCACCTGCGACCGATGCATGC
The DNA here is from genome assembly GCF_000806365.1 of Fopius arisanus. NCBI lineage: Eukaryota > Metazoa > Arthropoda > Insecta > Hymenoptera > Braconidae > Fopius > Fopius arisanus. The sequence goes on from NW_011887749.1 coordinate 1,251,598, forward strand.
GTTTGACATCCCGTATTCACGTCTAGAAAAGTTCCTGTACCCATGGTGACCTTCAGGTCCCCTGGGTGAAAGCAGCCAGAGCCAAATAGAGATGCTGCCTGATCAGCCATCTATAAAATTCAATGAATTCGAATCTTGTTCTTGCAATCGACGGCGACGGGAAGAGGAATATTCCTCCGGAGGTGAAATTTTTTCAACTGCTAAATTTCATTCGGCTTCGGAATAAATTTGCATTTGGATCTGCAGCCATCAGACAAATATGAAGAATAATCGTCGAGAGATCATTTCAGCATGGAATATTTTCCTTAAAAAATATAATTTCGTACTGAAATTTGTTCTTCTCTCAAACAAATTATTCGCACAATTAATCGCCTGATGGAATTAAATTTGGATTATTCCGATCTGATTTCGGACTTCCGTCTAATATTTATTGGCAAACTGACGCGAAGATTGTGAAAGCCATGGAGAAATCAATAAAAGATCAATGCAATCAATTGACCTCGTATGTAAGTCGTAATACTTACGCAACAGATGATGGGAACTGGTACACCAAAAATTTCGCTGGGAGTTTCGCCAAAATCCCCCGCATTATCAACGATTCGGGGGAACATCGACGCTGGAATTTCGAAGAGACTCTGGGCCCAACCTGACCAACACATCGTGAAAGGATCAAAAAGTCCTGATGCGGATGCACTCGAGACATCAGTGATGTGCTTTCCTGGATTAGGAGGAAAAATACACTGTTAGAAATTTATTTAATTTTGGGTAACGGTTGGAACGCGTAATCGAAATTTTGATCCACAGAAATAATTCTTCAGAAAAATATCATATAGGCAGAAGACATAGACCAAGAAAAAATAGTCCACACATCCAAACCGAGTTAAACCCATCCAACTTCATAAACCATAGGGAAATCCACACGGATCTATTTTTTCAGTTTTCTATTTCTTCAGGAATTTATTTTATGCATTGTTAATAAAATTTTTTTCGAATTATTCTATTTCAATTGCCAAATTAGTCTTTCAGAGTTTTCTGTTCTTCTGCATAATTGTATAAATGCATCCAAATGCCATTCCCTGCATTCTGTTTGGCCAAACTCTGGTTGGAAAGATATCTCTCGTATCTCGTATTTTCCTGAAGCCTATAGGAACAAGATTGTTAAATCCCCCCCCCCACAAACAAAATCCCTCAACCGGGCTTTCCATTTGAGATTTTTAACCCGCCAAATTTAACGCAATCGTCATTAGGTGACGGAGCTACCGAAAAAAATTCAATAATTTTGGGGCACTAGTGGTATTACTACTGAAATTTTTCATCAAATTACCAGTGAGTTTGTACAAAAGCCAGCAATCCACACCCCCAAACACTGCCTTTCCATTCATAGCCGCTTTTTTCAATCCAGGAATGTGATTGAGTGCCCAAGCTAAGCGCAAAGTCATCTGAAACAAGTCAGAGGTCATGAATAAATAACGCAGGGCATTATTCATAGATGTGTGTGGATAGTAAACGTCAAGTGATAACCCTGCATATTCATCAAAGAAAGTCATCAGCGTATACCAAGACTCCAGTGTCGAAAACACGGTATGTAAACAACAAGTTGATGATTTTTTTAACAGTGTAAATGGTTGATGGCTCCCTATTCAAATTCTTTAGTCGTCGATTTCTTTCATCAATCACCTGTTAGTTTTCGACGTGCTCACCTCGTATTTAATAATAAAACACCTTGAAACGGAATAATAAAAATACGCACAATAAAAATTCTCACCGTAATGAGGAAAGTCCCGTTATCAAATATTTTTGTTTTATCCATTTCTGATGGCTTTGGTATCATCTAAGGGGTAAATATCTGTGTAATCAATCGATAGTTCGATATTGAAACGTGAATTTTCTTAACCACTCGTGAAACCGGTAAGAAACTGAATTTCCGTAATATTGATTGAATGCTTCTCTCCGTGTTGATGGAAAATTTCCATTTTGATGCAAAAACGCTTTTCTCTCTTAAAATTCTAGATGAGGCCCAGAGAGTCCAGGTGATTTAAATTCTCATTGAAAAGGCCATCGGATATCTATTTTCAATCTCAATTGAACGGAATTGTCTCCATAAAGAAGAATTAACTCCCTTTTTTTAGTGAATGATTAAAAGAAAACAGATTAACGACAATAATCAAACCTGCGTGTTCATAAGCTTCAGTACACTTCCAGCAAGAAACCGTTTCTTGCGGGTCAGTGTGTAAAGTATATGTGATCCCATTCGGAGAGATTTCATCGTCAATGATGAATTCCACTCCCGTACCATCGAGTCTGCTCGCAAGTCCTTCCACGTTATGAATCTGTAATGAGCCAATGAATAAATCAATCAATCAATTTCTCACTTGATCGATCCAATCGAATTATGTTCGTGGCAATCATGCTTTCCCTCACCTGTGGTAATGCCTTCCAGTTTCTAAATTCCATGATATCAAACTGCCGCGTTGTGTAGAAATTCCGAGGCAAGCGATACATTTTGCGCTGATTCCACTTGCTGCAGATGACATCACATTTATCACCGGAATAAACCGTTCATTAAAGCTATTAATTAACAGGTTTGATTGACAAAAATTCTCGACCTTTCACATTTTACGGTCAAAATCAGTGAGAGAATCATTTAGTGAATATCTGCAGTTTTTATGAGCTCATGATTTTTTTTAATAGCTATTAAGTAACTAGCGAAGAAGTAAAGGGTAATGAGTGGATTTTCGTAATATGTGGGTTTCCAAGAAATATCTTGGAACCTAAGAGATAGTGACATTTTTGTAAAGCCTTTTTTTCTGCCTCTAGTTATACTCTAGGTATAGTTATACTCTAGGTAGTTATACTCTACTCTAGAAAAAAATTACAATGCGGCTCTCTCGAAAAAATTCAAATTTTACCATCAACAGCCCCTTTTAACACCCGAAGAATTGCACTCCAAAGTTGATCAGGATCGATCTCCACGAAAGCAGGTTTCGGATAAATCAACTCGACCTTTCCATAGAAAAAACATCAATCCCATCGTTAGATCATTCAGCTACTCCAAAGATATCATAGCGAAAAAAAAATCAGCAACAAAGGAATTACGCTGAAGAAAACAATAATTACAGTAATTAAGTGGAAATGAGAGAGAACTTCACGAGTTTTATAAAGGAATACAATTCACAATTTTTCTCGAGGCTTCTCAGTATACGTTTACCTTGAAGTTTACCGGTTTTATATCTCAACAACGTTTAGACAATCAAGCGGGCTGATAGGACCTGCTATACACAAAAATTCGCAGTAAATTCCTCATTCCTCATGAATGACACTCAACTGTACATGATAAGGAGATAACGTGGCAGATAGTACAATCAATAATTAATTATGGTTATATGGCAGTGATTTACTATTAAATTGTTTAATTTCATCAGTAATTTGAAGCTATTGAAAAAAATAGATCGAGTAGAGAACGGTAAGGGAAATTAAATTTACAATTGAAATGTTATGAACATCTTAGATACAAGGAATAAATAATAAAATATTTTTGTAGCGTTTTAAGAATCAACGCGAAAATTACAGACAAGGTATTTATAAATATTTCGCTATCTTCCTTCGATTTTTAGGTTGTAGGAAAAATATACTGTTCACTCAGGGAACGTGAAAAAAGCATAAAAAGATTCTCCCTTTATTGAAAAAAAATTAACTAAAGGCAATTCCAGGATTAAATAATAACAGAGAAGACAGTATCCTTCTAAATGAATTGAAAAATAATAATGAAGGATAATAATTCCGCTAGTGAAGTTTTCGACGAATATCTTGGAATCCATAAAAGATAGCGCAATTTTTCACAACACTTCTTTTACAATGTGAACTGAGGTCTTTAAATAAAGTTCTGACAAAAATTTCACTATCTCTCTTAGCTTCAATGATATTCGTCGGAAACGTGAAAATTGGCTAAATGAACTCGTCACCCTCTTCAAAATGAATTTTATTTCTTCTTTATCACAATAAAAATGCACTAATAAATATTTCAATACCTTCTGTACAAAAGTTCCAACAGTGACAGCATTCTCATCGAAAACATGAGCTCGAAGGGTTGTGGTTCCCACGTCAAGTGCCACAATGTATCTCATTTCACCGATAAACGAATGATAAATATAATAATCACCGAGTCGATGTAACGAGGCATTCGAAGTTGTTGGAGTGAAGGCGCGCAATAAATTGGTCTTTATTTTTTAGTGTCTGCCATCGCCACCAGAAGAGAGTTCCCCACTGCTTTGGAGTTTATTTTCGAAATGATATTGGTAATACGATCAGATATGAATAATAATCGATCATTCTCATGAACGATGGACATTGGAGTTTATCGATCAGAGGAGACTTTGCAAAATTGTAAATCCAGAGAGATGAAATTGTTGATTGGCGGCACGCAGTGGCAATGTGGTAACTTGCAGAATTCTGTTGTTTAGTGAATGTTACACTGCACATGCGCCTGTGAATGCTCACACTCCCCCACAATCAGTTGGAATTAATTTAATTCAGTAGTTGAGGCTAGTAGGACGTACCTAGCACAAGGGAAAATTATCTCTTCATAGTCTTAATCCACGGAGAAAAGTTCTCAAACAAGTCTTGCTTGGACTAAAAAAATCGTTAGTCGAAAATTATTACAAAAAAAATAATATTTTGCAATAATTTTAGATTATTTTGAAACGATTTATTTAGTAGAAGTTGGCATTATCACTTGGAACTTCTATCTCTAAATAAACAATTTTTCAATGGATAATTACAGATAATGTAATAATTTATTTAATATTTAATGCATAGATGGATGGAGAGTTGTTTCATGACTTAATAGTATTGAGTCGTAGAATTGTTATTAACGTTTCAGAATACTTTTTATTAGTCCTTAAAGTTATTAAAAAATAATCTGCATAAAGCTTTGAGTTTTTACTTGCTTTTAACGATAGTATCACGGTTTTTTAGACTTGTTGAATCAATACGGGGTTCATAGTTCGTACTTGGAACGCAGTGTGTCCATCTCGTCCTCTTGGCGTGATTCCGTTGCTCTGCAATAGGTGAACAATCCTTCCAAATCTGAGGAAGTTTGAAAGTTAATTGATTGATTTAAGAATTGAATTTTCACTCGGAATTGTTTTCTGAATGTTTACCTTCCTTCTCCGTTTTTGACATGAACATCGTTAACATCCTGAACCTCTTGATTTCAGTCAAGTGACTGAGATACTGGAACACTGAGTCTTTGTGAGGAACGAATTGCGTTGAAAGGATCTTCAGAATTTCACTAAATGTACTCGATTCCATTGAATCTTGAAAAACTTTTGGAATTGATTCTGCTGGAATTTGCTGCAAGGAATAAATCACCAATAATTAATAATCAATCCAATTGGAAACTTGTAGATAGACTATTTATTTTAACTGTGAATTTTTACTGTTCCTATAACATTTTCATTTGAATTAGCACTGAAATAATTGTGAAACCACAGAAGATTGATTGTGTCATTGGCTTCCCAAAATATGTTTTAATGTAAAAAACCATTTTAATGAGTGAATACGCTATAGATACCTTCAAGTATTTGTAGCGAAATTCAGGTGATTTATTTTTACTCCAATTCATTGCGAACTGCACTGCTGTTCTTGGAACTGGGGGTAAGACTAATTTTTCAACTGAAAATACTTCCGATGCTTTGCCATGGCTGTCCCCCGATGAATTCATTTCCAAATGATTTTCGGCCTGAGGTTTCACCGGTGACGGATCAGTAGAGTTCATGGAAAGTTGCGACAGATTCGAAGTTACTATAGGCACTGATCTTAGAGGTTTCTGAAAGAAAAAATTTTGCATCGTTTAGTAAAAAAAATACTGGCGAAATAATATTCTAAAATTAAACGGTATAAATGACGAACCTGCACGTTAAAGAAATTTTAATAATTACTTAATTGATAAAAATTTTCTGTATCACTTTAATAATAAGTAATTACTTTTCTTTCACTAAACGGATTGGAGAGGGGTAAAATATAAAAACCCAAAATCATATGGATATGAATCAATCGCATTAATTATTTAATTTCCAAATAATAGAATATTTTGAAGGTTGAAACAGCACCGATTTCAGAATCTAAGTAATGAGAAACGATAATATTGTGAATAGTTTTTAAACAATGGAATAAATTAAGGTTTACCTTTGATCTTTGATGCGGCAGTTTATTAATCACCTCAATCTCCTGAACATCGTCCCCAACGTCAGGCAACCATGGGTAATTTTTAGTTCTCCCATCTCCACCTTTCGAAGTCCCTTGGTCAGTTATCAAATATTTTTTGTCTAAAAATTTCTCATCACTAACTTCTGTCTTATGTACATCAACGATCTTGAGGGTAATCGTTGGCTTCTCGTCTTTCTCTGATTTCGATACTGTTTCCTGAGTTTTTGTGGTATTTAAAATTACTGGCTGCAATAAAACATAATTGAATGGAAACTATGACAAAAATTTGGACAGAGTAACGGATGCATTTTCTAATACCTTGGAAGTTTGCAGTGCCTTCTGGGCGGCTGCGAGCATCTTTTTGGCTTCTTTATTGTGGCCCTCGAGGGATAATAATTTCTCCAGGTCCTCGACAGCTTCAACGTACTGTTTCAATGCCATTCTGGCAGTGGCTCGTCGATGATAAGCTTTTACGTAATGCTCATCTCTTTGGATGGCTGACGTGCAGTCTGATTCTGCTGAATACAAACTAAAACATATTGAAGCATTAACAGAAGAAGATAAAACCCATTATCTTTCTACTTACAATATCTGTGAGTTACAGCACATGTTATTATTGAATTCAGATACGTACTTATCCATTTTCAGATGACACAGAGCTCGATTCGCCCAAAAAACTGCGTCATATGGGAAGACTTTGATGGCCTCACTGTAGCATGCCATAGCTTTGTCCCATTTTTGCTGTTTAACGTAAGTATTCCCCATGACTTTGTGCTTAGTTGCCTCCTCATGATTTTTTTCTAGCTCCTCCTTACTCAGTAATTCCTCTCCTGAGTCCTCCGACTCGTTCTCTTTATCAATTTCCTCGCATGCCTTATCCTGTTTAAGAAAAGAATAATAAATATAGCGAAATCACCAACGAATTCAGAGTATTTTATATAAATTAATTTCTTAGGAAAAAAATCAACTTACGGCATCGAAGTTATCCCACGCAGAGTAATCGTACGACTTGATACGCTTGCATTTGCTGCCGTTGTCTTTACTTTTGGATTTTGATCTCGAAGAAGTCTTTTTCCTTCGTATGGGCGGCAATGACTGAAAAGAATCATTAATTATGAATAATGCAGATCAATATAGCAAGAGAAGATAATTCCTCAGAAATAATGCATGAATCAGAATGAGTTAATCTCTCACCTTTTTTCTGTATGAATATATTTTAAAAATTTTGCGGTATATTCAAATTCTATTGAAATTCCAAGGATATCAGTTCATTATATTGGGATCTGATCTAAAATCCTTCCAGATAAAATCAAAGCAGTAGATTTGATTGAATTAAACAATTTCCTTGAGGGTTAGAATCTTCGAGAAATTTATTGTTTACCTGAGTGTGGTCCACAACAGATCCTCTCAGTTCCATGTCAGCTTTTTTCATCTGCTGCTCCCAATTCTTCATATCCACGAACTCATTGCGCAGGGTATCAGCATTATCACGTACTTGTTTTTGAAGAGCAATGGACTTGTCGATCTCCATTTTCATAACTTTTCTGGCAATACAGGAACTCATGACTGGTTGCTAAGCACGAATCAACAGATTTTCGGACAATAACTAGAGATTATAGGGGAGATCAGTAGCGCTTATGGAACAGATTCAACAACGGAAATGCCTAGCGGCGGTTATGGAACTAAATTAGCGGCCGTACCTGTGAATAAGGCAGGGCACGAGGCCGAGCGTGTCGATAACGGTGTAGGAGAGGTCGAGATAGAGTGGGGAGAGTCGAGGAGATTGGGGAGCAAAAGTGGGAAGTTTTCATCGGCGGAAAGGAAGTGAGGAACATTGAAGCGCCCAGTGATCTGCAAGTAATTCACTCGGCTTTAAAAATTCAACTTTTTTCTCCTAATCAATATTAAGGGGTGAAATGAGCTGTATTGAGCTACTTGGAACTCGCAAAGTGGTTGGTTATTCTAGTGGGTTGGTTGGTTGATCTGGTTGATTGGTTGGCTGATTGGTTGATTGGTTGATCTGGTTGGTTGATTGGTTGATCTGGTTGGTTGATTGGTTGATCT
>NW_011887749.1:1259888-1277848 GCF_000806365.1 Fopius arisanus
GTTGGTTGGTTGGTTGATCTGGTTGGTTGATTGGTTGATCTGGTTGGTTGGTTGGTTGATCTGGTTGGTTGATTGGTTGATTTGGTTGATCTGGTTGCTTGATTGGTTGATCTGGCTGATTGGTTGACCTGGTTGATTGATTAGTTGATCTGGTTGGTTGGTTGGTTGAATACCTTGACTCCCAGGACAGAAAGGGCGCGATCATCTATTCTTTGAAGAAAATGAGGCAGTTAAGACCGGTCTCTGGCGTTTTTTGCAAAAATTATGACTGTTTTGTGGCCAATTGTTAATCTGATCAACGTAAACAAATAGTTATAGTTAATAGTTTATGGTTTTCACATTTTATCGTTATTTAATAACTCTGGAAATACCATGATAAGGAACATCTCATGAGGATAACAGAACGATAAAGATAATTTTTCGATGCCATATTACTCGCCATTTTCTCATTAATGTTCAATTAAATATAATTTCCATATTATAGCATGGGACTCAGAGTTAGATCATCCATTCTTCAGTCTCAAAATGATATTCTCATTTGAAACTTTGTATATAAAGCTTTGTTCGGTTTTCAACCGAATTTTCTTTCACACGCACATACACGCGCACGCACTCAATACACATGACCCTCTCAGCTGATTGAATCGCTCACCTCAGATGACCAGTGGCCTTTTACCTCTGACACCTGAGGCGCCACTTGATGGACAGGTATAATTGACCATCGCGATGATCGACACCTCCCACCTTGCGGCTTATTACTCTCTCTCATTAGCATATCGTCCGTGAGAGTGTTTACGCGCATTTCGCAGAACTTCGCTTCTTTCTCTCTAATTAGACCTGCTCATTATTAGTTCTTCTCAGAACTATCTATAATTCCTTGAATTATATACCGTTGTTGCTCAGCTCTTTATTGTGACTCATTAAGTGTATTTAGTGACTCTTTTATTAATTAAAATTGGCTCTTTTTGTGACCACAGCACGCAAGTGATTTACTTGATCCTCTCATGCATCTTCCCGTAATCCAAAATTATCTCGTCCATCGATTAAAAATATCCCCAAAACCAGATTCCGCATCGAACAAGCTTGAACAACATAATCATCAAACTTTAAAGACTCACTCTGCCATCTTAAAAAAAATAATATTATTGCCTATAGATATTTGATTAACATTACTAATGAAAGTGGCTATCAGTTAATTAGCAATACAATCAGCTATTACTAGTGGAAATTTTTAATAATAATATATAGTAGTAAATTTCATAAAAAAAAGAGTTATTGGAAGCTGCCCTAATTCCCAGTGGATATTATAACATCAACATCACAGAAAGAAGTATTTAAATTGATGTGAGTAATTGATTCATGCCCCAAAATTTCCATGAAACTAATTAATACTTTAGTTTGGTCGGAGCACTCTTTAATTTTAGCGAAAACACTTTTCAACACAATAGAAGTATCATTAGCACTGATGTGAAGAAATGCATCTCGGCTATAGTAAATTTTCCCTTCCGCATGACAATTTCCATCAACGCATGCCAAATTGCATATTAACTTGAAGACGCTGAGACGAGTCTCCGTGGATGTTAGACCTGGAGTCTGCAAAATAAACACATTTGTACACGGATTAAAAAAAAAAGATAATTATGTAACTTCAGTTCGCTTACCGATTCCGAAAGTGATTAAGAAATTATTTTTTTAATTCGCTATCTTGAAAAAAATCCCAAAACACAATGTTACGTTAAAAGATCGTGTTTGCCGAAAATTTTATTCGATAAAAGTATTAATTATTCATTTATGTATTATTTTTAATTACTCATACATTTGATGGAGAAAAAATTAATTCCGCTCGGTTTAGTTGAGAATAGTAATATAAATTTCATTGAATTTTCAGTCAAGGTTTTTTCGATTTCGGAGTACGCATTGGAAACTCAATATATTTCGTTAAATTACCTCGTGAACAGGAATGATGTGGCCTGGACGCAAAAGGGTAATGATTTCACCGGCCAGAACGGATATTGAAGTGCTTATTCCACCAGTCGGCTGGACCTCGCCACCTCCTTGAATATGCCTCCAAGGAAGTGCTCCTGGGATGTGCATTTGTACTTGAAATGTGTTGGGAAGAGTAACTGCGCCTGAATTGTTTAGGATTAAAAGCTTGGATAGGATTAACTATTACGTTTTTGTAAAAATTGGAATATTTGCCAAAACACAATTAAAACCCTAAATTACCTAAAGATATCATGACATTATAAGTCGATAACTTTTTTAATTACAAATCTGCAAAAAATTAGTAAGAGAATACGATGACCGAGGAAAAATAAGTGATAACACCTACCGACAAGTATGCTATCACCCCACATAAATTGATTTTCGATGTATTTTAAGGAGACATCGTCAGAATAATGGAAGTACGTCGGCACTAGGATTGGAGCTCCCCTCGAATAATATTCCGTGATAGTACTATGTTGATAAGACGTGAGCTTTGCCCGAAGGCTCAGCAATCTAGCGATGTATTTCGAGGTACCGTCACTCAACCAACCACCGCCTGGGATGTTTTCAGGTACAGCCAGAAGATAGGGAAATGCAACGCCAATGCCATACCATCTGATAATATAAGAAAAAAGTAGACGACATCTGGCAAAACGGGACACGAAGGCAAAATGGGACACTTGCGGAAAAAATTTTTAACTCATTACCAGTCATTTTTTCTTACCAAATAAATGTTGGAGACAGTCTAAAAGTATTCCAGTGTTTTTTGCCAATTTAATTTTTTCTTTCAGTTATGTTGTTGTTTTCTGACTTTTTCGGTTTTTCAACAGTCTCAAAAACACGCCATCTAACTTGAATCGCTCATTTTTTGCTTCTGATCGTAAAACTCCTTATTTGAGAATTTAACATTTTTTTATCAGTTAAGTGTAATAAAATTCTAGAAAAACTAAAATGGTGGATGAGTGGATTCTTAGGATCGATTTTGTCCTCTCGTCTCCCATTCGCTTCGAGACCTCCTGATTCCTTCCATTTTCCCCGCATTCCATTGTACCGTCCCGTTGTCCCCGGATGTCCCATTTTGCCCAGGTCTCCCGTATTAATTATAATTACACATTTATTTGGTAATCTACTGTCTCTGCTAAAAGGTGCAGGAGCTCGACTTCTTCTTTCATTCAAAAATGAGGATGACCAATGAAAATGACTAATGAAGATGATAGAGTGAAAAATAATGGAGCAATGTAATAAATTCAACCAGAAAATATTTCAAAAGGAACTCTTGAGGATCGACGTGTCATAAAGATTCTACATGATAGTATCATCCCACCAATTTGATAGACGATTACCTTTGACATAAATCATCATCAGCGGGAAAGCTGACGCTGCACATATAAATGGCCGATGGCATTTTCCCTAAAAGACCACTAGCAATACCACGGTTCAGAATTTTTCTCAACGCAACCCATCCGCTATTCGATTTTTCAGTCCACAGTTCCACTTCGGTTGATTGTGCATGTTTTCCTATGAAAGCTTGGAACTCTCTGGCGAAATAATTATGAACTTTGTAGTGGAATCTGTCGGTCGATGAAAATAAGTCGATGGGAATCGACCCCTTTGACATCAGTTTGTATAATCCCTGAAACATTTGACATTTGCTTATACTTAGGAAAAATAAGTGTGGATCGTCATTGAATCTGTTTCTTTCCTTGATTCGAGTCCGAATTGACTTGAGTCAAGAGCGTTTTGTCTTTATGAAAGTATGCGCACCTTTGAATATAATTTTCCTATTATTACTTGATTCAAGTACGCGAAGAATTGATTTGAGGACGTTCCACACAGATATATAGCCAAACTTCACGTTTTTTACATTTTTCATCAGGATGTGGCGAAAAATACTATTCCCGCACATTGCGAAGAAAAATATCGTTCGCAACTCGTGCAGAAAGTAGTTTATGGTATGTGGGATCATACCTCCCATAGATAAAAGCCGAATTGTCTATGAATTTTCCCCTCATTCACAATACTATGACTCACCTTTGGAATGTAATCCAACTTCGGAAAATCCATGCTGACATTTGAATCGTCCTTAGCCCAGAGATCACGCAAGTAGAGGAACTTCGATGTAGAAGAAGCCTGAAAATATCTTTCGATTTCCGTATCATACTTCTGATGCGTCAGTTTATCGAACCAGTTAGGATAGACAACCCTTTCCTTTTCATAGACTCCTACATAAGGCCCATGTACACTCTCTAATAATAGAGACAAATGTCCAAGTTCTGAAGCCAAACTGTTTCGTCCATACGAGCAGAGATTTGAGACATGATGTAAAATGGTTCTTCTCTTCAGAGTGAGAACTCGTTGAATATTAGCCAGAAGCGCCAGTTCGTCTTGATCAAGAACTCTGTCCAGAGTATCATAAAATTTTCTGTGAATACAGTAACTGTCCCAGGTGATGCCTCGATTTTCCATCTGTTCGATCATATCATTCACATCTTCGATAGCTGTCAACTTTTCTGGACAGATGTGTAGTCCAAGATTTGTTGAGGTACTAGTGGCTGTATGATCATTTCTCCAGAACATCAAGAATCGTTCTGTTACATGCTGAGGAGTCTCTCCAGAAAAAATATTGATTGATAAGTTCTCTAGCGCTGATATTCCTCTCAAAATAATGAGATTAGACTGCAGTACCTCTATTTCCATGGGTCCTTTATAGTCTACATAACAACCAATCCCCTTGCCATCATTTGTAATTCCTAGGAATCCAGGAATAATCATTCCCTCTTCGTTGTTATAAATCCAATGAAGGGTCCCATTCAGTTCAGCTGAATTTAACCCATAAACAGTTGAGTTACCCAGAAACAAATTCCACTCCCAGTATGTCTCGGTGACAATTAGTGGTCCTTTTGATGTCGTCATCACTAACTCACTACCACGTCTCAGTGTTACAGAAAATAACGATTCCAAATCGGAATCATCCTCCACTTCAATAGTCATCGTAGAATATGTAGAGAAATTCTGGAATGCATTTTCTGAATGTTTCGTATTTTCAACTTTCAAATCATGTTCGTTTTTTTGTAGTTGTTGAAGTGCAGTCATATTTATGCGGATGTGCTCTGCAGCGATTTTTTCAATATAGACAGCGACGGGTTTATTTTCACTACCAAAAGGACTGATTTTTTGTTTTGGTTGAAGAAAATTGGGATTAAGTGAATCCTTGGTGTATCCATATCTTGAGGGAACCGTATGATAGCATTTCTTAGTCATCGCATCGAAGCAACATTCAATTTCTGTACATTCCTCATACGTCGTCTGACGGTCTGGCAAACAGTTCACCTGATAGCTTGCCGGCACTTCACAAGTTCCATTAAAGTGATTTTCACTTATCGTAAGGAATCGCATGGTGAGATAAACACCGGTCAGGAGTAACGCAGCTAACAGGAATGTTGGGAGGACATACTTGGTGACTGGTAGGAAGAGAATCCTGTCCTTCAACTTCGCTTCAAACTTGTGAGACGAACGATCGTTGTTATCAGGTGGTAATTTGGGTTTCATGCTAATTCTTCTTCAGTCTTCGTTTCCACTTTAGCAGTAATAGCAGTCGTTGAGAATTTTCACTCGAATATTGAACTATTGAACTAGTTATTAAAGCAGTTTTTGACACCGATTAATGTCTTTTTTGCAGTTTCCCGATGTTTTATTAGTTTGTAATTCAAATAAGAAGACAGTGAACATATAAGTGAAGCGTGAGATAAGAATCACCTTTGCAGCTGACACCGTTACTGACATTATCTGATTATCGATCTGCATTATCGCTCGTATACTCAAGGAGGATAAATCGATGATAACATCAGATTTCTCGGTATTACTAGGAAACTTCAGGAGTTACCGTTATCTTCTCATTTTTCATGTTCTTTTGTAAATATTGTTGAAAATATTTTCGACGTTAAAACGATCAAGCGACCAGTTGTAATAGGCCACAGGGAATAATGGAAACAGTTAAGTTGTTTATGACCGAAACACCCCAACACGTCGACCAACCCCATAGACAAAGGGCCTTACCTCACACCCTGGATGAACTGGTGTCCAGGGACACTTTTTAACGAACTATCGAGCATGCAGCATTGGACATTAACAACCTAGCTTACATTATATCGAGTCTTTAATGAATGTTTAATTGTTAACAATAAATGAAAGATCGAGTCATTCAATTAAACTGTTGACGATATAATATGACCTACAATATTTTGAAAATCATAGGAAAATGTACCGATTTCACATTCTATTAATTAATAACGCATAAATTTTCATTTTTTGTGAAGTTTTGTGATTTTTTGCAAAAATTTGCTGAGAACTTGGAAAAATTCATAAAAATCAATTGGTCGATTCAAATCCACAATGATGAAATTTGGTGAGAAGTTGATTAATAAGATAATTCTATCAACTGTCTCTCTGAAATTTGTAAAAAACTTGCCAAACGAGAAGATAACGACAACAACTTCTTAAGGGAGGAAGGCAATTGAAAGTAAAAATCGTTGATATCTCCTCAGTAGTTTATTTCTCTATTCTATTCAATTACTTCATTTATTATCTGCATCAAGATATTGTAATTTGCGGGAATCTCCAAGTGTAAGTGTAAGCAGTGAGTATAATTTTCAATGTAAGAAATTGATATTCCAGGTGCTCTCAGTAGTTCATTTTCGGCATTGGTGGCATTGGTGGCATCCCCTGCAATGAATTAAAAAAACAATTGGAAGTATTCCGTCCGAAAGTAAATGGAAAATCTATTTCTTGCTATAGTTTGAACTTCTTTTCTCTATATTATTAACTTATATTCTGTTCATTCACAAGCCCATTTACCCCTTCTTTCAAATCTCCGGATTCGAAAATCCTTGCAATACAAAGTTTCTAACAAAAATATAACATCAATATTTAAAGAAACCAAAATGTTAAAACAATGGAAATGACATGAACTAAGATACCACAACCGATAGTGTAAATAAAACTTGTAGATTTGCCGGCTTCAAATAAGTAATAGAAATTAATATCCTCCATTTGTTTATTACGAATAATAAATATTTGGTATTCTCAAATTCAGCTTACATCTGGCATTTTTGGCGCAGGTATTTGACGACGACGACGGCCTTTAGCGAATTGACTGGCAATTTCCTGTCCTTTGGCAATCCATACAGTTGGATCTGGAATGTTGCCAAGCCCTTGCATTCCCAAATTTCCTGGACCCATTCCACCGTTCATTCCTTGAGGGATTGGGCCGTTATCGCCAGGTGGTGCTTGACGAGCGATCTAAATAAGAAGAGTCATTACCAGAACATTACAAGAGTATTACAAGAGCAAAAACTTTTTCATTTATTTCAATGTCGATCAGGCGATTTTTGCTTAATGCTCGATGGCTCTTAAAAGAACCGGCCGCCTTACCAAGAATCCAAATGGCGGGAAAAATCGGGCATCTCTTCAATTCTTTAGTGATCGTCTTAAAAGTTGAACAAAATTGAACAAAAATTGAGAGCGCATCTCATTAAAATGTAAATCAAAAGGCAGGTTTAGAACAGGAGCCGATAAGATGTCAGGAGTTACCCGATGTTTACCGCCATTTTAAGGAGCACCTCTGTAGGAATCAAAATGGCAGAAAAATAAGGTAACCCTTCAATTCAATTATATTATAATTGAACACAAGCAACGGCGCACCGCTGGGATTTAGTAGATAATGAAAATAGGAGGAAACCAATTTTCAACTAATACGAATATTCTAAGGTGATCCACGTGTTCCAAGCTCTTTGTGGTATTCCAATGCAGAATTTGAACCGTGATCAATCACGAGTGATTAATAGCCTTTATTCCGCCTGAACTTCTGTATCAGTTCTCGATGCACAATACGGAGATATTTTTTTTTATCATATTGATAAAGTTTCGTATGATAAGGACTTACTCGATTCAACTGCGTTGAAGGTCCATGACTGCCTGGAGGACCGGGAGGTTTGTGGGGGGGACCTTCATGTTGAGCTTCAACAACCTGAAAAATACAATTTCTTGGATAATGGTTTGTTATTATTCATAATCACGGGGTTAAACACAAAACGTTATATATAAGATTTGTTTATCAGTTTGAATTATAAAGATCTTTTGTAAACAAAAATATTATTTTGACGGTTGGCATGATAAGTCGCATATGATTTATTTATTGTATTTAAAATAAACTCGATTTTCCATCCTAACGCAAGGATATCCATAATTAACTACATTCGCAGAACGATTTAGTAATCAAATTTCTGCTCTTCTCAAATTGTATTTTTACGTATGACGATCTTTCATTATTTTTTGCAATTTTGGATTCAGTTTAAATTATCTTATTAGCAATCCATTCCAGCATTGATTCCATCCTATCGATATATTTGAATAGCAGGAACACTCACGATTAATGCACAAAGGCACCCAATAATCACAGTTTTAATCATCTTGACTCAGGGATTCACTGAGAAAAGCAATGCTGCTCTTCAATGAATACACAAGGATATTTATACCTTGCATGTGCAGTTCTTATAGGTATAGTTAGTGAATTTATTGTTCATGACAGTATCCCTCCCTCGCCCAAATAATTGTAACATTAAAAAAAATTATGAAACCCAGATGACAGCAGATGGAAAAACACAATGTCTGATTATATGACCAGGAAACGATAAAATCTGTATACGAACTACAATACCTGAGGACATAAAATTACGTTATCCAATCACGAAGTATGATTAAAGGTATTTTCTTAATCGGGTAAGCGTCGGAGGTGCATAATTATATGTTTCCTGCTGGATTTTTAAGCGTTGTATATTCAAGATTTTTGTACATATCCTTGAGTGAATGATGCCTTATATTTCTTCTCCCTCTAAAATTATATTGTTAGAGTCATTCCGAGATTGCCGAAGACTAAATGAGTGATGATTTGAACTGAATCTCATGGAGTTGGTAAATTCTAGATATTTTCATTGGTTTTTTTCTGATATATTTCTGAATCGTATAATTGGAACTAATTGGATCGGTAATTACTGATTTTTCATACAAAAAAAAACAGAGTTGTAACGAATCGGAGAATTAGTTATCTCAACAGATGTATGCACAAATAAAAACACGGGAAATACGTGTAAGAGATAGGAGATGTTCTCCGAGGCATGACGATTGCATAAGTGTTTTGATGTAAATTAATGGAAGTGGAGTAGTGCTTTCATTTTTCTGTACAATACTTTCTTTGCTGGAGAAAAAAAGTGTCGATCGAGTATTTATGCGATTGAGCGTCATTTAATATTTTGATCCTGATTGAATTCTCCGTGCTATTGTAGATATAATAGATTTGATTATATAGATTCTTATAAATTTATAATAGATTGGGGCGTGTGAAGCAAAATGGACTTTATTGTCTGAAATTTTTCTTTGCAAAATTATGGATTAAGTGAACGACTTCTTAGTTATTAAAGAAGATATTGAGACAACAAAAACTAAAAGAACAAAAAAAAAACAATAGGAACCTTAAAAAATAAAAAGTAGACAATTTTTATCTTTTAGAGGCTGTGAAATTCGAATGGGCCTAAGATCAGCTAGGTATTGTAAGTCTCGCACATCTCGAAAATCGTTATCGGTTTTAATTTGCTGACAAGCAAGCTAAATAAATAAAACAGCAAGCAAGCCCAGAGTTGGCATCAACTCGCAACGAGGCAAGATCTGTCCCAGACTCGAAGTACCAGGAAGAAATCTTCCTGAACAATAGAAGACAAAAATGCCTTACTTATTTTTCAAGGTTTCTGTGATTTTTTGTTGTTTTTCTCAAAATCTTCAATAACTAAGAACTCGCCCAATGAATCCCTAATTTTGTAAATAAAAATTTCATACAAGGAAATGAATGTTCATGTTAACCGTTATCCAATCAGCAATTGAAAAAGAAAATTTCACCGTTCCATTGTGCCCCACCTTCTCCTATATTAGATTATAATAGATTTAGATATAATCTAGATACGATAAATCATACAATCCTTTCGGTTGAGCGTAGATTCGCTGATGATGATGAGTGACTTGGACTGTCTGATTGCTAACAAGTCTTTAAATGAAAGACTTTCTGTCTAAGTACTCATTTAAGTTACTGAGGTGACTGAGATGTAAGTAATCAGACTTGATTGGACCTACCTCCGGACGTGCGCCTCCTTTGCGATCCCGATATTCTTTTCTAGAAAAGCAGATATTAAGAGCGTGGCGTCACTGTGCAAGTGGATTGTGAAAATTACACAAGCCCCATTATCCTAAAGATTTACTATTGTTTTATATTTTGTATTTCTTTATTATTTACAAGAAACAGACCATCGCAATCCTTGATCACAGGATTATTCGAATATCGGCGTAATCTTTTAATGAACGATGAATCAATTTGTCTCGTCTTAACTTACACTAGAAATAGTTATTCAATATTTGGACATAGAAAATCCAAGTGAACAGAATGCAATTTTGTGGTTTAAGGTGAGGAGGTTATTATGAATATTTCGGAAAAACTTGAATTTATGAAGAGCAGAGAGAGACCCATTTGTTTCCCATTAAATTTAGTACTTATCTAATGCAAAGAAAAAACAGTCTCGACAGTTTTACCTGAATTTACAGCTAATTGGTACTCACTCGCAACTGATTCCGTTTATCTTTGTTACTAAATGGAATCATAAAAGGTTGATTATTTCAAAATTGTAAACAATAAGGCTCGCATGTACTAGTCATCGAACTTAATTTTTTGTTCGAACCTTATCTTATTAGTGTAAAGTATTTCTAAATTTGGATTTCAAATTGTCTTGCGGAAAGCCCTCCAGTGGTTATAAAAAAAATACTGATTGATCCAATTATAATAAAATAAGCTATATCGATTGAACCATTGGAATGATTTCCACTGGTAACAAACTGATATTCAAACCAAAGATTACGTTCGATAGATATTATAAATGGATTTTAAAATGAAAAATGAATTGAAAAGCAGTAAAAGCCGCGTCTCACTGAGTAGGACATCCTTTACAGCAACTTGAGAAAAGAGCAAGGATGCAATAAGTTACCGAACTGCTTAGGTGCTGACAAATAGAGCAAAATAACAAAAAAAATAATGGAGCAGATGGTGGTACAGGAAGCATTGAAAAATATATGTATGAATAGAGAACGAAATTGGCAGGAATTTCATAATAAATAGTACATTATTTAAAATACTAATTGACGCAATCGATTAATAATATGATATGCTCGTCAGTCCCATGTGGCGGTTTTCATTAATTCTGGAACGCTGTGCCATGGGAATTCCGGTTTCGAATCCTCTCGTATTTCAATACCTAAAATGTGAGAATATATCAATTTCAACGACTTTTTATTAAGTAAAATATCGATTTTTTCAATAATAACTTAAAATATTCAACGGTTTGTGGTGGAATGAGGGGGATTTTTTTTTTATAATCCTTTTGGTTCGATCGATCTGGTGTGAATAAAGAATTAATGAAGAACTCAATTTACACACTTGATATTTTCACACGCTGCAGCGAAATGTCGGAACCTTTGATGTTCATTCCCAGCCTCTGCCCACAAAATTTACTATGGAAGTACCTTAAGGTGTTCTGTTCTCTGTTATCCAAAATGAGCGATTTTTTTTGAGTTTTCTGACAAATTGCTGATTTCATTAACGCGAAAATATATATTGATTTTGCATTTCGTCAATATTTCATGACTTGCAGAGTGTCATGATCCTGCAATAATTTTCGCTGTTCGCTGAGAACGAGCCTGTGTTAGTAAACTAAATTCGCAATATGACACGTGACTCCGCTGATTTCAAATGAAATTGATGAAATTATGTGGCTCCACAGATTTCACGTTATCACCAATGAATAACCCCTCGTAAAAATCGATAATTGTGGGTAAGAGATGGCGGAATATCCTTAAACTTACCAAGTAGATTACGCCCGTGTCGTAGTGGACGTCCTTTCCTATTTCCTTGCACACACATCATTCCATAAACACGAATACCAGGAACACTTGCATAGGTCGGTTGATCATGGCTCATCGGCCCCTCTATATTCAGAGATTAAATAATCAATATAAAAATAATAAAACAGAAGGCAAACGTAAATAAAAAGAATGAATTAATAAAAGTTTAACAATATTGAAATAAACGGCAATAGACCAATCACCCTAACTTGCTCTGCATTTCATGATTAAAGCGGAACGATTTGTATCTCAAACTTCAAAACGTCATCTTACAATTTACCTTGAAGTTACCGTCAAACAGACAAGAATAATCCATCAATTGCTAGGATCAAGTTCACTCTTGCCATAAATGATCCATGAAAAATTCAGGCAACGCGGAACATTGTCACAGAAATGGATAGTTGTCCGGAAAACTCATCTGAGTTTACAATAATTAACGAGAAAGTTTGTAAAATTCTTTATTATTAAGAAATTTTTTAAATATTCACAGCGCTTCGGGCACAATGGAATAAGTTGCTTACACAAAGAGCAATATTCAATAAAAATTACGTACCTGTTCTGTAATCTGCGGGTCAAAAGAATATTCAGTAAACGGAATTATTTACGGAACAATTACGCACTTTTTCATTAAACTTTCAGGAAAAATTATAGAAAACGAAAAAGTGCGTAACTATATTCCGTCATTTTTAATGAATACTGCTTTCACTCACAGATTACGAAACAGGCACGTAATTTTTATTTTTATAAAATGGCTTCTCACATACTGCCCCAGTCTCCTTATAAATAGAAATAGAATAATGATTTCATTAGCTTTAATTTTTTCCAATAATTTTGATGAGATATCTAATCCTCGATATTTAATGGTGGCGAATAAAGACGGAAAGAATGAACTTGAGTGAATGGATATTTTACTCAATTTACGGCTCTCAATCGCCTTCTCCGTAGATTCATTTTCTTAGAAAATCTACTAACCTAGAATATTGTTATCAGGACACCGGCAAATTACAAGGTAGTGGGACTTTCCAGTTCTAATATTCTGCAATGCTAGTAACGACCAATCCTTAGGAGCCCTGCATTCTCTCATATCAGCAATAGGTTCGCACGTTTTCACGAGCGTCAGCGCCTTCAGGAAGAAAATCCATATAAATTCTTTAAAAAACCAAATAGATGACAAATGAGAAACGTTTTTCAATCGCTTTAAGAATTTTAGACACCCTTTTCCCAAAAATTCAGGGTTTTTTTATCTTTCTGCGCTGTTTTTGCATTCTATCAATATGACTCAATGACTCAATGACAAATGACTCACGATGTTTCAAAGCAAAGCGAACATTTTCCTCTATTTTTTTAAACTTATAAAAAGATCACATAACTGCAGAAAAAACGCATGGAAACGATTGCAGTAGCGCAAAACTTCGCGAGTCATTAAATAATGACGAAACGCACAAACGTGATATTTTGTCATTTCAATGCTATCGATTATATTTGCCAGAAAATGAAAAAAAAAAACGTAAATTTGACTAAAACAGTCTAGAACATCCGTGAGACTCCTAATACAAATATTTCTTGAATATTTGGAATCCTCTCGTTTTTTCTCTCAACTCACGATCTTAAGTTATAGCTCATAATGATCTAAACTCATTATTCTTACGCATGTGATCATCAGAAGCCTTGGCACATGAAAATCAATGAATATATAATGATAGTTATACAATCATAGTTACCTCTTAATTTGAGAATTTTTCTTTACTCGTTTCTTCATTCGACATAATAATTAAAAAATTATCGTTGAATCATTGGACTGTTAGATGTTGCATACGAGAGAAACGTTCAATAAAAATTACGGGCATTTATTTCGTTCGTCGATTGCAGAAGTGACTAAGAAAATTCACGCGTCGGTATTGTAATTTTCCACAGAAAAATCAGACAAAAATAACGGAACGCTCTGAAAAAATTTAGTAATACAACTCCGTGAACTTTTTTCTCAATAAAATATTTAATTTTTCTTTTTTCGTTTTAATTTTCACCTTTCGCTCCGGAATTACGAAAAATATGGGTGATTTTTATTGACTATTTCTCGCCGTGTCAGCCTCAAGAGTTTTCTTTTGAAAAAGGAGAATCGATAATGATTCAAAAGCGATGAAGTTCCTCAATATGAAGGGAATCCTTTGAATCCTTACCCTAGTTTGTGGATCTGTGACTAGCTCAGTAGTGTGCAAGTCATCACTATCCAATGATGCACTGCATGGATCCCTGTACCTACCAGGGCATGCACATAGTGGTTGAGTAAAATTCAATCTCACATACACAGAATTGCAGACTTGTTGTACAGCACACTCGGGGAGTAAATAGATATGCTGATTATGAGGATAGTAGTGGTACTTTGTTGGCTTTGCTAATGCCGCGGATGCACCCTCCGGTAATCGTACACCACTCTGTAAAAATTAAAGTGAAGTCAAGGGCTGCCGATCACACGAGTGAAAATATCCTGTTGCATGTGTATCCGAACTATAATTTTTTGTAGTCATATTACGTTCAACGAGTGCACCACTGTTCCATTTTTTGTTTACTAGTAAATCAAACAATTATTTTCCGGCCTATAGTCTAGGGCTCCGGCCACATGGGGCAGGGTAATACAAATAGAATAACACTGATTGCTGGTTTCATCTGATTTCAAAATGATTTCACGTGATTTCATGGGATATTTGATTCCAACTCTGGTAATCACTGCATAAATACTCCAATAAGATTTAGTAATGGCAAATATATTTTCTTGTCATTAGTAAATATTCTTGGCAAATTTCTTTTCCCAGTGAAATGCCGTCAAGTGATTTCAAAAGCTTTTTCGTCCGATTTCATAATTCAGGTGACTTCAAGGGGTCTCAAGAGATTTCTAATGATTTCATGATTTCAGGACTTATCTCATATGATTTCAATTCAGAGTGGCACGCTGATTCCACTAATAAATAGCGCTCGCAGCGCCCACAAAATACTGCGCCGGCGCCAGTCCCGAAAAGCCACTTTTCCGTACTGTTTCTCACGAGCTCTCATCTGGGAATCGGTATTGCATACTTTCCTATTACATTTCGATACGGTTGGACAGTAGTAGCGACGATATAAATAATTTTCAAAAAATGAAAAAAATATAAATAAAAATGACGGAAAAATCAATGATGAATTATTTGTATGGATCCTCCATAAGTTTTCATGAACATGGGGTTGATTGAATGGGCAGATTCTGCAGTTGAAACTGATTTGAATTATTTAAAAGAATACGATAATTTATTAATATTTTATTTAATTTCAAACTTAGCTCACTACATAGATCTTCAACGACAAGCAAACACTGAGAGAATTTCGAAGAAAAATGAACACGCAAAGCGAAGTGTATCTTATATGATCAGGTTGATACACCGGAAATTCTTAATGATAGTATTTCTTCAATGCACATTGGAAATTCAAGGAGTGTAAATTCACCTCAGCGTTCCCTACACGTCAATAATGAAAACTTAATAGTCTTGTTACCCTGACAGAACGATTCACGTATAATTTTCATGATTTAGTACCTATATTAATAATTGTAAACGAATAACCATTCGAAATTGGAGTGTCTCATTTGAAAATAAAACTTCTACCCACACAAAGTGCTCCACTTACATATTTGTTATACTCATAATAATAACCTCGAGCTTTCTACCAATTTCATTACTCAATAATGTCGGTTGCTTCTCATCAACGTAAGACACGATAAAGTGGATATTCTGATAACTCTGCAGGTGCTGGTTTGAGAATGTCAAAAATGATTTTTCCTTTTCGGTATTCCTCTGTCAATAATTTCTTGATTTTCGCGAGCCAATTGGATGAAGATCTTGGCATTTTTTTCTGAATTTGTCTCATCAACATGATCATACTTCCCACGTTCTTCCAATTTCCTCAAATCCAGTAATAAAATTATCCCTCAGTGTTCTAAATTCGGTACGACAAACTATGGAGCAGGACCAAGTCCCATCAATTTTCCAAGCTCATCTAACCCTGGAATTTTTGGTAGCAGATTCCAGTCAGGATTTTTTGGTGGCGGATTTGAGCCTGGAATTTTTGGTGGCGGATTCAAGTCTGGAAGTTTTGGTAGCACATTCAAGTTTGGAATTTTCGATATGTATTCTGAAATATTAAATCCAGGGATCTTCATGATAGCCTCTATTGTTTCCGCTGGTAGTTTCGCTAACTTCTCCAAATCGACACTTGGTAATGCAAATTTCATTTCGAGATTTAAAGTGGGGGGTTTGACTGCTTGAGCCATGCTTATCACTGTTCCCCAAATTCCCTCGTTTGTATCACTTATTACTTTCCCCGCCCAATTCCCGACATTTTCCACTACCCCAGTCATTCCTTCTACTAGTTTTTCCAACAAATTCTTCTCTTTTTCCTCAACTCTCTCTGCATGTTGAATTTTCTCCGATATCGGATAAGCTTTGATGTGCACCATAATGATGACAATCACGATTACCAGTTCCCCAATGTGTTTCATGACTCAAATTTTCACTTTGTTCATTATATACGAACGAAATAGACTAATGTATTCAATTATACATATGGTTCACGTGAATATTATCGGCAGTCATAAAGAATGATGCTAAATTCTTCGTCAGTTTTATGGCGTAGCTCGCTGGTGTATTTGTACTTCAGAAGAATAACCTTGACTTTCCATTGGTTATTACATGACTAAAAAAACATGTAAAAAAACGCTATTTCCGCAAACTATTGACAAGCAGAGAGTATGACAAAAAATAGGTCTCGGTATTTTGCCTTTTTTAGAATGATTTTCAAGTTGTAAAATAGATGGATTCATTTATTAGTCTATTTATTATTTATATTATATATATTAGTGTATAATTTATCAGATTGAGTAATACTTTGAGCTTTGAGTTTATCTGCTATTCCCCAATAGCTTCCTTCTTAACTCATGGGAGCTTTATTGCGGAACTTGATTGATAATTGGTTTACTGAAATCCTTGAATTAAAATTATCCATCAATTTTAGATTTAGAGGAATATTTTTTTGCATTCCACTTTTTTCGCCCCATTTGAATTTAGACTAATTTTTATGTGATTTGAAATCACATGAGACAATATTTGACTGTTCGTTTTTAAACAATTTGAAGGAAAATATAACAGTACAATAATAACATGATATTTTCATGTGGGAGTTGACAATGCCTATTACCTTCGCCCTACTTCCCCTAAGTCCAATCAAACTCGCTGAAAGCAAACGGGCGCCAAGATTAAGGGGCGCCAGGCAATTTTTAACAGGAATTATCAAATCAGATAATTAATGTTTCTAACTCTAGATAACCTAAGCAAACCAGTAAAAAATTGAAAGCAAAAGAAAGAAGCGGAGGAGAAAATTCAACTGCTGGGGAAAGGTGAGGGTCCTCAGTTCGCTCAGTATGCTAGATCGTGCAGAGAGAGGTGGATCTTAGATAGAAACGAGGTTATTAGGTATTTCGAATCCTTAACCTGCAAGTGAATCGGCAAAACAAAGAAATAAACACGACGAGGAAATTTTATAGCTGAATAAAATCAGATTGAATATTGTCCCGAGCTCTTTCATTATTGAGAAATAAAGTTTCAAATTGAGATATACAAATTTAAACAATGATTTTCTCAATAAAAAACATTCGATTTAACAATAAGCAAAAATTTCAATAATCAATAATCAAAATAAGTATTTTCACAGGTCGACACGCCTTGGAATGCGTCTCCATAAGGGTTATCGATTCGTGTAAAACGGTGAATTCTGGGGATACTTTAATGCGCAAACCTCGAGAAAAATCGACGCGACCCCAAGAAATCACGCGAGAACAGAAGAATGAAAGAAAGAGAGAGAGAGAGAGAGAGAGAGAGACAATATATTGCGTTGTTACACTCCCCAACGAGAAAACGGTTCTCTTAAACATTCGATGCCCAATAAAAAACGGTAACATC
>NW_011887749.1:1279013-1285964 GCF_000806365.1 Fopius arisanus
CTCCACATATTTTGTATCATATTATAATTCTATTCTAAAAAGGACAAACGTCGAGACTATGGATATCTCCAAAGTCTATTACGCTTATGTTCAGTCGTCTGAGGCAGCTCATTTGAATTTTGAACTCATTTAAGTTAACAATTTATAATCACTATTTTTGAAATTACAGCGCGCTGTAGCACGCCCTCGCGTTCGTCATATTATAATGGAGAATTAAGTGTAACTGACTTTTTCAGGTATGAATCAAAATATTTAATATCAGATTGAAGGACCTACCAGATGCGCCGATCTCATCTAAACAAATTTATAATATCGATTGAAAAACGGTTTTGGAGGAAACAAGTGTTTTTTTTCTCTTGAGGCATCAGGATAACGGCAAGAACATCAAAGAATAAGTCCTCCGCTAAATAATTAGAGAACAAATTGGTTTTGCGGAGGTGGAGCAGCTTGAAGGAGTGATTGCACGTCACTTGCTTAATGCTTTGAGCTATCAGTTTAAATCGCTTTGTAAGTTTTTAAAGAAAATTTTTCTCCCAGAGCCAAATCATCAGCCGTCACTGAATCGTGACCGAAGATATCCAAAGGATACTTTCGAGTAACTATAAGATTTAATAGTACTCAAGCCTCGAATCGCTCCCGCGTGTGACCACACCGTCAAACATCTTCAAATTGATGATTTCGATAATCAGCGCCATAAAGAATATTTCCAGTGGATATAAAACCAGCAATATGAACGGTGGAATGAAGCCATGATTAAAGGCACGAGCAAACCACCGAACCGTTAAATCTTATTTTTAGTTGAATACAATATCTTCAACAATTTTTCTATTTCTCTCTTAGTTTTAAGACAAAGCAGGCAAACATTGCGTTCATAATTTCTTTCTTACACGAAATGGGCTTTGCTGAGAATAGAACAAAGTGTGTAATCGATTTGTTGCTGAAAATGGAATGTAAGTTAAAAGACGTCTATAGATACTAAGCAAGAAGTTGATTGCAACTGCACAAACATAAAGCAAGAACTGCTTCCTCAGTTTTTTTTTCACGATCTGTACGGCTGCCGTGCTAGGGCGCATCCCATAAATATCCTTCGACTCTCGCGTGACTCACAGTGACTACCGTGGAGCATTCACGGAGAGCAGATGCTTGCCAGCTTCTAAGTGTTCCAACTGTTGATGCAAAAGATCACAACCATTCGACGAAGATCGTGGACGCCATGCGTTCAACAAAAGATTAAAGTGTGATAAGCGAAACAAGGCTGAGAGTTTTAGGTGTTGGTCATTTTACCTCAACAGATTCTCACGGACAGAGAGAAATCAAATTATCGATTATTTTCTTTTTTTTTTAATGAGGATATTAACTAGATAGGGAGTATCATGCATGTTTGCATTTAGAAACATGCAAGCCATGACCAACTCTCGATAAACCCACACGGCCTGGACTATCCATTTTTTTCTGTTAATTTTTCTTGTAAAATAATATCGAGAGAAATCCTCATTCCCATCCTACCTACGTCAAAAGGCTAACCAACAATTCCCTAGACTGTCACAAGATGTGGAACGCTGTATCTCGTATTTTGTGAAAATTATATTATTTTACAATTAAATGTATAGATTTTCATCATAAATCCAACTATATTCCGAGATCCAATACTTGATCAGTCAATTATTTACTAATAATAATTCTATCGAATCCAAAATATAAACTCCTTATTATTGCGGTTTGGGTATTGGTATGAGGTGAGAGGTTTAATTTTCGGTTGAGAAAAAAAACAGGAAGAATGTAGATTTTTTCTTCGGCTTCTCTATGGTAAGCTATTCTAAATGAAAAAAATAAGTGTCGGCTCTTTTTTTTATAAGAACAGCACACATTCAAACGCACTGACGGGAACGCTTTGAGATTCAGTGAGGCTCAGCTGAATCTGTGCAGCCAACGCTGTTACTTGATTCTCACGCTTTATAATGTAGATCGCGAGAATGTGAACATCAACCCGTTGCTATGTGCCCATCTTTTTCCTATTGATCGGAGAAATACGAGTCGTCCCAACGAAAAGCATATACTAGAAGTAAAAATTTTCTTTTGTCAAGAATATTTACTAGCCTCAGGGAAATATATTTGGCAAAAGAAATTTTAGTAAAAGTATATTAGAGCTACTTCTATTTCCAACTTATTCCGTTCCATAATGTTGTAAATTTGAGGCATATCCTGCAGTAAACAGACATCCTTAGTGTCAGAACTGAGCTATTGATGAATTCAACCTCTGAGTCATCTCACTTATTTTGGTGAATGCTCATGTAGGTGTACAACCACTCCCAACTTGGCTTTTCCTTCTAAAAGCAGTTAATTTATAATTACATATATAATATTATGATGTGTTTACTAAAATTTAACACGTGGTGAAGCACTTTTTCAAAAAACCTTTCAAGCCTCACCAACACTTAGCATAACCGGGATCGCGACGGGGACGCGACTGGCATGAACACTATCAAAGGTCGACTTGGACCGGTCTAATCTCTCCAGATATATACCTAATTGAACGCGTCTTAATGTTTTTTCTTTCTTTTGTTTTTGATAGGTATTAAGATGAATAATAACTCTGAAAAATTGAAAATTATATGAAGTGCTCTGTTATACTATTGCCGACATTTTTTGTCTCTCAGTATAGGCGACTTAGGCAAAGCAACATACATGGAGAGAAAAATACTCAAAAAATTACGCAAGTTTTACGTAATCCTGGGGTGACGTTGCTTTTCGGAAAA
This sequence comes from Fopius arisanus, assembly GCF_000806365.1. NCBI lineage: Eukaryota > Metazoa > Arthropoda > Insecta > Hymenoptera > Braconidae > Fopius > Fopius arisanus. The sequence continues at coordinate 1,281,770 of NW_011887749.1, forward strand.
AAGTACTGAAAGTTCGGTAAAAATTAATCGTAATGAGTAAGAATGCTCACGAATCCGTCAGGATAATTTTTACGGTATCTCCAGTACTTTATTGGTCAGAAATTTATAATTTCTCCAATTTTCAATGACACAAAAAAATTTTCCTACCTACTGGTATGCTCCAGATTTTAGTCAATTGCGTTATTGTTGAATATGCGGACATACAGCATTGTCAGCGTGATACTTGCCAGTGTAACCGGATTGTGCTGACCAAGTGATGATATATAAACAATTATGTATTTAAGAGGCCGTTTGGGTATGCCGGGAGCAGATTCGAATAAGGTACCGACGTGTGTCAGTCGTAATCATTGTAATCAGCCAGATGACATAGCTAAAGTAATAAACTCTCATATTTAAATGCCTATAAACTATTGATGGGATTTATTCCTTCGAGCCTGAAACCTACAATACTCATAAGTAGCCCCCACGCCAGGTTTAACATTATTACTGATATGACGATTAAAGGCATTTTTATATTATATTACATTTTGGCAAATGGTTTGCGCGTGTGTCATTAAACCAACCCTCAAACAAACAACAATCGGCTAATTACTTGGTTGGTCGTGACTCAACTAGATTTGAATCTCCTCCTTGACTACCAGTTGAATTATATCACTATATAGAATGAATGATTGGGGGTCGTCACGGATTTTCCCGTTATGCCGTTATACAATGATTCCAAGCTATTTTCACGTCCATCTATTATTGTTTTCTGAGTATCTTCTTCACATCCTTTCACCTCTCATTCCTTGGGAAAGTGAAGATATTGTCTACTTCTCATCGTTATATTTTTATAATTTTCTCGTTTAGATTTAATTTTTAAGAAGTATTTATAACGTGCGGAACTTTCAATCTTTCGTCCTTTATTTCTCCACACACTAGGTTTCTAGGAATATAAATGTTTTGTTCATCATTTTGGCAATAATCATAGGATAAGATTAATATAATCATAGGATAAGACTAATATATAAAATTCATAAAATTCAGAAGAAACATTGAATATCCACTAAAGGATGTCTTCTAAAACGTTATTTACAATGTTCTCAACGTGTAAATTATTCTTACGACACCAGAAATGGCGAGAATTTTATTAATCCCTCACAATTTAATAATCGCAATTTGTACTCCGTAATGTCGATTATGATTTCAAACGAATAAACTGCGTGTTTTAATTTGTGCGATGATCATTTTCTATGTGTGAGATTATTTTAAATAATTTGAACTTTATTTCAAAAAATATTACTGTTCGTTAAAAAGGAAACCAAATTTCGGGAAATAATAACAATTTTCACGCTCTCGTTTCATGATTCCGGAAAATGCACTATAAATTTTCCAATGAAATTTTTTGCTGTTCCATCGAAGCGACTTCGGAAATTCGTGTTTCACATCTTTATCACATAGCCCATGGCTAGAACCTCCAATTAGATGTTGATGGCACTACCATTCCAAAGTGTACCCCAACATTTCTCGGACCTGGTCAAATCTGATCGCTGGGCCCGTATGTTACCCATTCCTTTCTCTTCTGCCGAGACACAAGCGAAAAATCATCAGCAATAAAATGATGGGGCAAACGCAAAAATGCGCAACGACAGATAACGAGAACGACGAGAATATTAGGAGAGAGCTCAAGTGACTTAAGAAAACCGTTGATCGTCAGGAAAGAGTTATCCAGGCAATGAACCACGGTGAGTTTTCACGTTAAATGTTTCCTCAGCCGCACGGAGATGGTTATAGCGGTGGAATTATCATACCAATTGAGGTTATCCCGAGACCACCATCCATTCAGGCCAATTCGACTGACATTGGCATGGTTATTCTCCTTCTAATTATAGTCTATTGGGATTAGAAGCGATAAATGATGAAACTCTCTTGTGATTTTCATTAATGCAACTAACTCCATTAAGTAGAACGCATGTCTTTACTGAATGATACCCTCTGAGAGATTGAGCGACGTGAAGAAATTGATGGCGAATTCTACTTAGACATACGACCGCATAGAAAGCCATTCATTACACTTCTCCTTTCTGTTTAGACTCAATAATAGTCATTTATGCTACAAGGGCTGAAAAATATTTTGGCAGTGTATTCTTTGAAAGTCCGCACCGAAGGGGCGGATTTTGATGAAACATGTTGTGAAAATATTTTTCAAGCCGTGTGGCATGTTAATTCGTGTTACGAGGCCCGAGGTAAGTAAAAAGAAAGGCGATAAGCGGCCACTTACCTCCCTAAAGCAATAAAAATACGGGCAATGAAGTCAGGGCCGGCCAAGTGACATAAAATCATATAAACACTCTGGCCCCAGTTATCAGCAAATAATCAATGCGGGGAAAATGCAATTTTTTCAACCTCGAATTGCACCTAGACTGGAGAAGACTTGTTCCTTTTTGAATCTGCCAGGTTTGGAGAAGTTTTGCTGGAGGTTTGGAGGTATCTTCATAATTTCTTTATTAATTTTATCATTAGGAAATAGATCCTCGAGTAGATCAAAAATTTGAGTAACCATGAAGCAGTGCAATTTCCGTCTGAAACCATTGAGATAAGAAGAAACCCTTTACATTGCGAATCTGAGCTCTCAGCCCTTGAAGATACGAAGTAAGTACAATATTTACGAAACGTCAACATCAAAACACCCGACATAGCGGTCATTGCTCTAAAGTTTAGAGGTCCTAAACAATAATGAACGAGATCTACTGCGCACTATGAGCGCCAAATTTGAATTTGCCAGTTCGAGTTGACCAATAAGGAATCTATCAATGGGTTTCGAGATATTTCAACTAAAGCGAACTTCATTCATGTTTCTTTGCTTTCATAATGAGAATGGAATCAATAATCGATGGTTGACATCAGAAGAGATTATGAGAAGAACAGCAAGATTGCCTGCGACTGAAGTTGAGAAAACTGCGATTCGGAAGACAGTTCTCTCTTAACAATTATCACCCGGCGGTGGTCCTTTTAATAGGATACCCAGATAATATAGGTTCACCGCAAATAATAATTTTTCTAATATTAATTCTTCAGATTCACTCAAGGTTAGCCCCTGGTTCTATACAAGAGTGAATTAGCTAGTGAAAGTAGAGATGGCAGAATGGGGGGATATCATTGTACCAGAAAAGTCATGTTTCGTTGCTATACCTGAAAACAATTATGTTAGATCAAGCTTTCATTAAAAAAAGGTTCTCCAAAAATATGAACAAACGTAAAATAAACAGGAAGATGTTTTCCAAGTTTAGAATCAAAGATTCGACTAACTCTACGATTAATTCTATCGACCAATATTTTTCTTAGTTAGTTTTCCAGTTGTTCCCTGTTTTTTTAATATTCGACATTAGACTAATTCGGCAGAATCATTAAAAATATGCAATCATTATTAAAAGCAATTCTGCAAGCTTCAATAGCATTCGAAAACTCGCCGATTCGGTGGCTATTTTCGTTCTTTGTAAGCAGTTCCCACGGTTTCATTCTCGATATTTTCACTTTGTAAGAGCGTTCACGACTTTCTGCTCTTACTCTTGTCATCGATCTTCATTCTCAGAAACTATTAAAATCCGTATCTATCTGAAACCCCAAGAATCCGTTTGAAATAGAAATTCGATGTGTCTAAGTCTTACCTCACTGGCGCTGGTATAGTTGATATTAAGTCTAATGTGTGGCCGAATTTTACCAGGTGATTCTCGAGTTTCTTTAGCAGGCGCGAAAGTCGTAGCTTCCGTGGTTTGAATATTTCTTATAGCCAGAGTACTTAATCCAGTAGTCTGTGTAATTTCTGAGATTCGGGATCTCTCCATTGGCGTCGATGAGAGAGTAGTCGTTAGCAACGATACAGTCGATGTGTTTACATTAAGTGGCGTTGTTTGATTCGCCTTTGTCGGTATTACAATTGACGTCTGAGTGGAGGGAAATGCAGTGCTCCAATGCACCATATACCCCAAGACGAATATAAAAGATGAAAACTTCATTGTCTTCATTGATTCCAGCACCTTGGAGTCAACGGTGGACTCAATTATGTCTGACCAGTACTCAGGCTTATAGTTCCTGTGGAGAATCAAATGAAGCGCTAATTAATTTTAAATATTTGTCGTTCAGTGCATAGTATCAATGGTCACAAAACAAAAAACCCGGGCACCAGCACTATAAATCATTACATATTTTTCTTTTC
>NW_011887749.1:1286529-1374618 GCF_000806365.1 Fopius arisanus
AAAATTTCAAGCAATTCTTATATCTGCGCCCATACGTGTAAAATAACCTTAAATGTACATCATCATCTTAGGCCTCTGGGATTACTGAAAGAGTGCGTTTCTTGAAAATATTACTGTTATTCTGACCGTTGCTATTAAATAATCTTCTTTGTTTATCGATCATTATGGTCACTCCAGATGTTCGGTTTTTTTTTCAAAAAAGTATGGAACGACAAGTTTCTTGCTGAGTACAAACACTGACGTTTTGTTTGCATTGGGCAAACATCTTCAGGGTGTCTTCCGTTTTTTTATCCCGAGGTGGTATAGACGCGGGAGAGCATGTCCTCCGTTGGTGGTAAACATTCTGTTCTCTAACACGCTTGCGAAAAAAAGTTTATTTTTCCATTTATATACATCAAACGAAAGTGAATCCATTCTACTTGAAACCGGGATCTCACGTTCCTCCTGCTCATCAGAGAGGAAAATACCAACTTTTCGTGCATGTGTGGGAAAACATCAGTTCGAATATTTCTTCATTAATTTATTTTTTGACCGTTTAATATTAGTATATACTTCTGAAACTGTTAAATTCCTTTTTGGAGAATTCTCTGAGAAAAACATTTGCGGGTCGGTTTTGTATGTTTTATACTACTTGATCGTAGTATATTCGATTTTCGATGTATATAGATGATTACTTGACTTGTCGGAATTCCGACCAATAAAAACACCGCATTTAATCTTATTTGGGCTAATTGGATGGCTATCGTTTCAAGTATTTTTCGGATATCTCTTTGGTAATTGGTAAGTAACAAATTTATTGTATAAGCAATGAAACTGGCCAGATTAAACTTCCCAACTGTCAAAATTTGATAATGTGAATGCACCAGATCTGAAAAATGAATTGATTTTGGGCGAACAAGCATTTAGGCCTTACAAGCTATTGATCAACAAATCGGCAAAACTGTTCCTCAAAATCCTAGATAAATTGAGTTGTTCCCCAATTAGATGAAATGCGCCGTTTCGATTGATCGAAATTCGCAACCCCTCGAGCTTCAGCATTAATCGGATATCTACATTAAGCTTCCCTGCAAGCTCTCGGGGTATTACTACTAAAAGAATGATTTTCCTACGATTTTAATAACAATAAAGAATATACTAGGATCATGTATAAAATATACTTAATTCAATTATTAATTTTTCCATATTTCAATAGAAATTCAATAGATAACTAACCGCTTTCACATTACCGCCAATTACTGTACTTATTATATTATTTCGGATAATCTCATGTAATGAACTGATTGGAATTTAGCAATCCAGGTACTTGAAAAAAATAAACGCACTTGGTACACATTACTAGCCAGCACCTGGTGAGCATATCATTGGCCGAGTTTCACATCCTCTTACCTTTGAATTCATTCTACGCATAACACATAAAGCGCAGCACGATGGATCTTCCGTTTGAAGAAAGCGCGTTACTACTCTAGTTCACAGAATTATGTTCGATTTCGTACGAGTTCCCATAACATCATATTATATTTTGTATGCATATGAGTATATTATACATAGATGAGGAGGGTTTAATAACCGAGTTAATGGGTTATTTATGAGAACAATAATTTTGTTTGATCGTTCCAAATAAGTCATTTATTTAAGAAATTGTCATATTTTTTATTGGTATTACGTAATGCATTTAGTATACAGAAAAAAAAAAGATTTTGCTGCAATCTCAGCGAAATGAATGTCATCCATATTTTATAACAAGTTAGGAGTTAAAACGTTTCTAAAAACGTTGGGAAAGTTGAAATTTAATAATGTTGTTTTAATATTTCTGGCGATTACTGAAAATATCACATGCAATGATGAGAAAAATTGGCATGGAGTCAAATGAAATTCATGGCGGCCGCATTTGATTTTATCTCTGGCTTTATTATTATTACACTATCAACTTTATTACTTCTCACTTTAGTATTTTTGAATTGTCAGACTCCTCTCTAAAATATTTGAGGATTCGTTTCTTTGACATTCAGCGAAAGCTCACAATTTCAATGAAACGTTTTTGATTTTAATCCGAAGCACAGATTAAGCTTAACTTACGCCCTCTTCTTGCACTACTCCTACTATTGTTCTAAACTTTTTTCTCTTGTCTGCCCCCGTACTTATTAAATTTCTCTTACTAATGGACATGAACGGAGAACAATGAGATAAATACTGTAACCGGAAAATCCCTTTAAAAAAAACTCCTGTCGTAACGAAAAGTATCACTGATTTCGCCCGCATAGCTCGGCTTCTGAAAAATTAGTTTTTTTTTGCAATTACAATGAATATATAAAAATCGTTTCAAAAAATAAGTGACCGCCCTAGATTTTATGTAATAATAATATTACAAGTAAAAATACTGTAATGTTACTTCGCGAGAATATTAGCACGAAAAATGTTACAAGTCGAGATGATTATTATATTATTTTCAAAAATATTATAAATGAAAGGAGAGAAGAAGAAGAAGAAGTATAATACTGGCAAAATATCGTTGCCCTCAACTTTTTTGGAATGAATATCCCTAAATGTAGTCGATTTTTGTGATGTGGTTGAGGGAGCTGGAAATGACTTTTGGGTATGTTAAGAAATCGATATATTTTGTGTACCATACTAAGTACTGCTTGCGGATTTCTATGAATTGAATTCGTCATTCGATCTGCAATTTCGTGGAATCTCTTCGAGGCGTCGCTCATAATATTATTTAGTCATTTAAAATATTTAAAAATTATTGGTATATTGGGGGACAGTTGTATCGAGGAAAAGCTCGAGGGTAATGTTTTTCTTTTAATTGTTCATTTTTAATATAGACTCATAATGATTTGTGATCTTGAAAACTCAATATTCGGACATCTAAAATATGTACAAATTATTTTAAATTTTCATCATAATCTTCCCACATCCTGAATTGAATGTCCGCAATAAATGATTTGCTGTGAATTCACGGTATGCATCGTGCGCGGAAAAAACCAAACATTTTCACGAACTCAATTAAAAGCATGAATTGAAGTCTCGATACAATGCGGAAGTTATTGCCACTTTTGTTTGGGCTTTGTGCACGTCCGTAACAAAGTTACCGATTATTTTTAGGTTTCAGTGGAAGAATGAACTTGCATGGGTAGTGAAGGAAAAGTGGTGTAGGTTTATGGTAGAGATGGAGAGGGGAATATACGAGGAGTTGGTAATCGAGTGCATAGAAAGAGGAAACTCGGCACTCGCGCTCTCTTAACGGTAACGCAATTTTTGAATCCGAGACTAAGACGCGTACTGACCCTATAGTACACTCCGGACTTTCGACACGCGTCAACTTGTGAAGACAAAAAAGTAGGTATTTAAACGATCATGTTCTTATTGTATCCACGTTCCTTTGTATAAATGTAGCATCGCTAGAAAAAAATGATAATTTGAACAAAAAAAAACTCGGCATATCACGAATTAGACTATCCATTTCTTCAACGCACATCCAAAATCTGGGAAACTCTTCGGGATCACAACACAATTTTCAAAAAGGGTAATCTAGGTTAAAAATAAAAATGGTACATAAATCACTACTAACTGAAGATACTCACTTCGGTTTTTTATTCGTTAAGCGTCGATCATACATTTACGCGATTGGTCGTCACTTAAGATTTTAGGAAGAGAAATATTCAAGAAAAATTACGGATCATTTCACGTATTTCGCAAGTGAGAATGGCTTATGTTAATTGCCATAGAAATATGTGAGAAAAATTTGAAACGCTCAGGCAATTTTCAAAAAAGTTAACCAATTTTTTTAGAAACTGAAATCTTTTCGAATAATTATTGGGCTGTCCCAATTCTGTCCATACGTGTTGTTTTCCTTGATTCAAATCCGAAAGAATTCGAGGCTATGGCGTCCGGTCTTAATAAAAATATCCACACACTTGAAAATAGTATTCTTATGCTGTTATCACCCTGCTGTCATCATTCAAACCTGCATCTACTTGATTCCACTATATAATCAATTGCGAATAGAATTTGCGAAAAATAAATGAGCGTATAGTGCCATGACTTAGCAATTTTGTGAAAAGATTGATTCAAGAATCAGGTTGATCGCTATAACGAAAACAAGTTCGTTGCAAATTTCAATCAAGAACATAGGCGTTCAACCGACGCCTTTTTCTTTCTCAGTGTATGTGTCATGTACAATGGAGATATATCTACTTGCATAGATAGCCGTTAATGTTTCAAGTTAAGCAGAAGTAAACAAGATGTTAGTAAAAGGAAAATCTTTAGCCCGAGACGTAATTTTTGCAAAGTTAATCACATTGCTCACCTGGTTGGGTTGCAAAAATGTCTCTCATGTAAATGACATATATATTTCATGAGATATTTTACAACGCCGTATAGCGATTTGTTGCCTCAAAATTATAATGTTTTCCATGTTTGTGTAACTCATTATGTATCCATAAATCCTCGGGAACACCAATTTATAGCCTTCTGCTCCTTTAAATAGTGGATTAGCACATGTACCGCGTTTATACAACTTTATTCAATTCATTAATTGGTTCTAGGTATACTAATTATCTTAGGGAAGAAATATTGCTCCTGGTGTACAATCAAAGAATCCAAATGCGAAAAATATATGACTGTTTATTCTAAAGTAATTTTCTACGTCTAAAGTCAATGTTCTGAACTTGCTTCTTGCTAAAGAGAGTAACTGAATGGAAATATCCACTTAAGGGATTGGATACAATTCGCCAAATGGAAATTCACCCAACGGCATGATTCGACTAAAATGATTTTGCCAAACTCATGATTCACCTAATATTCTGATCGCATTGGTATCTAATAAAATCTGTGCCTTAAATACTGAAAATGGGTGACAAACAATAATCACTAAAGCAACATTAACAATTAGAAGAAGAAAATCAATATATTTTTCATGGAAAAGATCAAGTTGTCAATGCAACCAAGACAATCCCCCACCAGAAAACATTTTTCAACTAATGGAGGTGAAATTATTTTTATGCGAATTGAGAGTTAGGCGAAATGATTTTGAGATGCAGGCCAAACGAAATTAGGTAAGTTATACAAGTACCTCGATTAATGATGTAAGTGACGGAATGGTGACACTGTACTGCCTGAAATTTGGATAGAAGAAATTCTCATACGTTATTGTAAACGTAATTACAAAAGCACTCGCTTTGGAGAAATTCCTCTGTTAATTAAATGTCGTTCATTGCATTTATTACATTTCTCTCAAATAAAGTTATTTCAATAGCCGAATCAGTCTTTCAAGGCTTTCCATTCCTTTCCATAATTGCGCTGATGTTCAGCGAAAATCCATCAAATAGCACTCTTGGTACAAAATTAATCAAATACTTTCCTCAAGCTTTCCTACCTAGCAGCGAGTGTGTCAAATTTATCTCTACCAACTAGTAGTATTATTACTGAAAAAAAAATATTCAATTTCTTGTACGCAACTGCAATGTGGATTTCCACAAATATAAGTCAATGTCCAATTCAATGGATTAATCTGACCCTTTAATTTCATTAAGATCCGATAATCACGCCTTTTCCATCAATAGCTATGTTGCTATGATTAAAGAGGTTTTTTGTTATCCGCACTATCTATCGCTCGTGCTTCCTCTTTCTCTCTTTGTTTCTCTGAATGAGATTAATTTTGTTTGTTTCTTTTTTTTCGCACATCACATTCATTCTCTCTCTGGCATCTCTTGAAGACAGGCAGTGGACAGACATGGCGAAGGTTCCAACCACTAGTGCACTTTCGTTACGCTTGAGGGGAAATGAGCGCGCGAGACTCGAAGGTGAATAGCGTCGTCTTGGTCACGGTCAAGGTTCGCGGCGAATGTACATTATCGTTATGTGCCGATGAACTCACTTGCGCGGAACCGATAAAATTGCTGAGGTTATTATATTTCATAGGTATTTTTATGGGATTTTGTTTGAATTACAAATGGCTTATTTTCAGAACAACAGAATTTTCCATTGATTGATAGCTTTGTGCAGTAATTGCAATTTTCTTCAAACGCCATAAGAAGGATCTACTGATTAAGAACCATGATTTATAGCAATTTTTCAAATAATTAAATTAAACGAAATCACGGCTTATTCTTTAAATATCTAATCAGATGTTGAAAAATTTTGAACAGATTGTTTTTGTAAAAGCACTTCTTTACCTTCTTTGCTCATTCGTCTCGAATTCTTTGGATCGACGACTGTTAGGTAATAAGTTTATCCATTAGATTTAACTGATTAATTATAAATTTGTTTCGTTAATGTGTAATACACATACATATATGTCGTAAAGATCCGGCGTCATGATCTATTTACATGATAAACCATTTTTCGATCTATTTCCTCCTGTAGATAGGACATTATATACTGGCTTATTGAAATACAGATGAATATCAAATTAGCCAACTTCACACCATAATTTTATTACCACCATTGTTATTTGTTATTTTGTTACCATTATTTTATTGTCTTGTACCAGTAAATGTTCTCCGACTCATTGAGGAGCCGCATAAATATGATACATGAAGTATTCGAATAATAGATGCCTCTTGAAAAGAAAGACAATTAAAAAATAGTATGATAATCTGGAAGTAGTTTCGTAGGCCATTCTCATATTTTTCTGCAAAACCCGTAAGTGCATAATCCTATTCTGACATCTAAAAAATATTAAACCTGCGCCAAGTCCTTCGGCTTAAATATCTCTCATCACTTCACTGCAAACTTTCTCTTCTCGATCCTTAATACTCAATTTGCATACCTTTTTTATTAAAAATACGAAGCTTAAAGTCCTTGATAATTAAAGCACTTGTATCGAAAGATAAAACTCAGACAAAACAAATAATGCAACTTGAATAAATAGAAAATTGAAGTACTGGAAAAAGGGCTAAAATATCGCACTGTGTTATTTAAAAAATGGTCAATCGTGCAAACATTAATAGCCAACATACGCTCGTCAATGTGAGAGCGTTGGAATACGACTGGGGTCCCACGTAGAATGGATCCTGACTATGAGTCCCCGCTAGTCCCACTTACCAACCAACCAGAAACCTCCCGTGTATTTCTAGTTAGCATCTCAGCTAATAACTCGTCGTAGCTATTCACCGAGAGTGGGGCCCTCCCGTAAAATATTTTTAAAAACTGCAGCACCACATTAAGATCGAAAAGAGAGAGAAAAAAATGAAAAAGTCCACGTATAAAGAAGAAATACTAATCGCTGAGGGAAAGCAAATTGCCACTGGCCCGGGATCCAGCACGATCAACCACCTTTATGTGATAGAAAAAGCATTTGCTGATTTTAAATTATAAATTATCCGATTAATGGATACAAACGTGCTTACTATCAATATTTACGTAAATTTTACCCTTTTTTAACTTTCTTCTTTTCAATTTACCGTTTTATAGCAAGATACTGAATTATTTTCTAATCGTCACTCTAGAAATTTCCTCCTGGAATATCATTAACAATATTTTAGTTATCGAGCTTTTTTATTGGATCGAATGGAAGTAATTTGAGAGGTTAATCATACAATTCTATAAAATTCACATCCTTTTCACCCTAAACGTGAAATAGCCGCTTCTTAGTTGATAAGGTTTTCTTCCTGAATGAAAATTGGCTTCCAATTTTGCTTGAAATGCAATTTTCATTGCAGAAAATGTATAAAAGTCGTGAAGAAGGGCTAAACTAATTGTTTATAAAAGACGACGAAAAATTACCGATGCATGGAATTATTGCTGCTCGGTAATAGATAGATAGATAGATCATGTCGCACGAACGAATAATGAAGATCAAACTTGTCTTTTAAGCATTTGCACGAAGAAAAAGATTTACGAAAAATTATGTGACAACTGCATAAATTTGCGGCGAAATATTATTTCATAAAAAATTTAAAATTAACCAGAATTTTTATGTTAGTATCAAGAAATCTTTGTATAACATCAAGGAAAAATTACGTAACAATATAACGAAAATTCAGGTTAATTCTGTGACTCACGTTTACGGAACTGTCACGTCATGGTTTGTGAATTTTATTGATGGAAATGCAATAAAGTGTGACAGAGATGAAAATGTATGAACTTAAATCAGCCCTACGCGTACTAGAATCAGGTAGATGCAAGTATTTAACGGGTTATAATAAAAAAAAATGCAAAAAGTGTAGGGAAATATTCAAGTGTGCGCACACTTTCACCAAAACGGGACGCTCTTCACTCGAGTCATTTCAGATTTGAAGCAGACGGAAAAAAGATCGAACGACATATATTGAGAGAAGTCCAATAAAAATTAGCCACAGGAACACATAAAATTTACGAAATGTAACGGAAAAATTCTTGAACATAATGATTCGTGAAATCGCTCATCGATCGAACAGTTTCCAGAAAAATAACAACTTTTTCATATTTTTTGAGTGACAGGTCCGAAAGTTTACTGAACGTTTCCGATTTTTCGGTGACGCTTGTAGATAAGCTTAACTGTTCGGTAATTTTTCTTGAATATATTTCTCCCTGTAAATACTTCATCGATGATTTTTTTTTCCTCATCAATTCTATATATTTCGTATTCTCACTACTCTACAATTTTGCAAATCTTGTAGTGCTATAGATTTACGTTATTCAGGATGTGACGGGCAGTGGAATGGTGGCGAATCACCGGATACGGATGACAGAACATTACGTTCGAACTGAGAAATGCGCGCAGAGTGATGGACCGAAACATTCCCATCGACGCCACCCTAGTCGACCGAATACTTCCCTTCAAATTTTTTATCCATAAAACTTCATACTTACGTGACAAAAACACTTTTTCACCATCTAAGAAAAAGAAGACTGCTCGTCATTACTGGATATTAGTATTCAACCAAAACTAATACCAACAAAATTATTTAAAATTACATTAAAAGAGGAAATTCCATTTCTTCTTCCTGCAGATATTATTTTATACCTAAATATCACTTGAATTCTGTAACCCCATATCTCCTTGATTCTCATTCTTGAATCCTACCAGTAATCAAAAATTATTATTGTCGGTAGAATTTTTAAAAGACCGTTTTTTTTTCTTGATATTTGGCCCTACGTTATAACAGAAAGGTCCCACAAAATAACAGAAGAATTGAGGCGTGGCATTCGATTTTTACTCCTATTTTGATTGGTAGATCCTTGTAACGTATCTGGAATGTCGAGCCAATCGGAGTTGTAGAACAGGATTTCAAAAGATCTGAGGAGTAATCTAGGTTTGTTCTGATTTTTTGTGGACCGCCGGGAGCGAGACCCCCCGGAAAGTTAGGACGTTGGGAAATAATTGGCTATAATTCCTTTTCTATTCAATTCGATTCTTCGAAAATTGAAGTTCATCTCGTCAACACTTGAATAAAATGATAATTGTATAATCGAATCGCAGAAGTATTGAGGAATTACCCTATGTTTTCCGCCATTTTATAGACTGCCTTTCTAAGAATTTAAATGACGGAAGATCAAAGTAAGTTTTTCAATCTTCTGTGACCCCGTTAAAAATTTGAAAAAATTAGAGGAAATGGGCACTTAGTTCGTTAAAATTTGAATCGAATGGGAATTTTATAACAGGATCACAGAAGAATTGAGGAGACACCTCTTTTTCCGATTATTTTTGAAGTATCAGTTTTGTGGGAGCCAGATTAGTAAATAAAAAATATTTTTATATGACAGCAATTAGATTATTAAGATGTGTCCTCCTTCCGTGGATTGCGTCCGAACTCAATAAAGAATGCTGCTTCTTTCTTCCTTTCCAGGCGATGTCCTTTGTTTAGACTATTTACTAAGCATTTGATGAGAGGAAGGGTGATTTCCAAAAGAAGAATGATCCCACCGTATATCTCATTTTCATAGTTCAATACATAAATCATATTTATTTCTTCTCTTTTCAATAAGAAGTTACCCCATGTTTTCGGCCATTTTGTCGGCCGCCCTTCTATGATTCAAAATGGCGGAAAACATCGGGTAACTTTTCAAGTCAATTATATGATTGATTTTTAGCGCTAGAGTGATAATTCTTCATCAACTTCGAATATTGCAGTCTGATGTATCGAAATCAGAATTGAGGAGCTTGTCAATATAATGATGGGAATAAAATGGAGGAATTAATTGCACAGATAAAAATTGACCTTGCTGCTTCTCTAATCACCCATGAAATGAATATGAAACTGATTCAACGTAATTTCCATATATTTAATTCAAATAGTAAAAAATTACACAAACATGATTAACGTCAATCTCAAATCAACATTCTATTATTATTAAAAGAAAAACGTCCAGATGATCTGCCGTTACCTCTCAATAACTGCTCCGAAAACGAGTCATATATACAGTTCAAATGATTATTCACATAAATTTCTATCCATTGTATCCTTACGGAAATATTAACATTTAAGATGTCACTTCGTCGAAAAAAACGTACCATTAAAATGAGAAAATTACCCAATACAATAATCATAAAATAAGATTTTAAAATAATCTTCATCTACATTTTTACTTCACTCCATCATAATAGTTAATCGTTAACATACAACTAGTCATGAAAAATAATAATTAGGGAGGAAAAGATAAGATATAGTAATGTTGCTGCGATCGATAGCTTGAAGATGAAGGGAATACCTCTATACATGGTTTATACAACTGCATCAAAATTAGGAAAGATAAATATCTATAAATCAAACGAACTTAATTGCTGCACATGAAAAACATTGAATTTTCTTTTGCGTGGAAAATTGTGACCATAATTTCCAGGTAAAAATTTTTCCTAATTCTATCCTCTAATTCCGGTTGGAAAGAATTGTCAGTTTAGGAACATCGTTAGTACATTATAAAATACATAGTATTACATCCTTGTGAATAAAGTTTAACATACCCTGACAGAAAAAGCGTCGATTAAATGTGCACGTTTTTGTTTAAAATTCGAAACCAACCTAATCTTTCAGGCAATCATTCCACGAAATTGCCAATCAAAGGCACTAAACGTCCATTTGTTTTTCGAAAATTTTATTCTCAATCGATTATGCATTTGAATCAATTCTGTGCATGCTTTACCAAGACCCTGGTACAATTGGCTCGAATTATTTCGGACTTGAATCAAAGAAATACTTGATCGACGCTTTTTTTCCTCAGTGAAATCCGTCTATTACCAATGGATTATCCCAATCATTACGAGTATCGTTTAAAATTTTTTGTCACATATCCATCCGTATAATCTACGAGTGGGATTCATGTTTGATAACATGGACGTGTGACAAATAAATATTAAAATAACATGTATTATTTTCTCGATGCACGACAATGGTCACTTAAAGCTTTTATAGGTGTTTCTATGAACAATGTGAGAATTCTTCTAATTTGCTAATAAAATCACCACTCCAATACTATTAATCACTTCATTCAGCCCACGATACCATTTCGTTGGAAAAATGATGAGCTGAAGAAGAATGGGCCGAAGAAAATGACCTCTGTAGTGTTTTGCCCTGTCCAGTTTCGTTTTCCATCAATTTCCCATCTTTCTCCTATATATCAGTACAGTATGTATGTACTTCACATCGTCTGCGCACCTATCATCCCAGTACTGTATTAGGATTATCTTAGAATAATCGTTCTGGCTACGCCGCTTCTCTGAGATGCAAGTACAATACTGATATTTTGTCTATACTAGACTGCTCTTTCGAATATGTACACCATATTATTATCATACCAGTATAATATCGATAGGCCATACTGGCGACTAAAATGAGAATGTAATGTTACGATATCGATATTATGTATCCCGAGAGCGAAAGCGCGCTCTGCGCCATTTGATCTGGCAATTGACCAATAAGAAATGACTTTTATCTAGAATCGCCAATGAGAGTTTTACTCATAACGTTAACTGAAATCTTGTGTTTGGCAAATTGATTTATGTGTGTAACCCTTTATTGAAATTATTTTATGTAACGTAAGACCAATTCACCAATGAGAAATGAATTTTATTCGGAATGGCCAATGAAAAATGGCACTTACGCATGAGGCCTTACGTGTGAAGTTGGCCGAAATCTTACATTCCGCAATTTAATTCATGATTATTAGCTCTTAATGAAAGGATATTGGCAACTGTATATTTTTCATTGAAAGATTGTCCAGTGTACTGGCACATCGTAGAAACAAGTCCGATGGTGAAACTTTAGTACGATGTACGACCCGCGTACGAATATCATAATTAAATCCGGTCGTTAGTACGGCACACCAGTAAAATACTGGTATGATAAATGCACAGATAGACGGTACTATACCGCCACGCAATACTTTCCAAATCAGTGTACGTGTTTTTTGGGTTTTTTATTCGCAATGATTTACCCACAGTCGGTATAATAAAAAAAAACGATCTATGAAAAACCAGTAACTAAATTCAGACAAGTAAGAATGATTAAAAATTTGAATGGTCCGATATCAGCGATCATCAGAGGGTATAGACTGGTTCGGTATGATGAGCTGGGACACAGTAGCCACTGTAGGTTTTTATTTCGAGGGCACCACTGTAGGATCTCGCTGGTAGGGAGCCTGGATCTGTGTGCCTCCTCGGACACCTGTTACCATTTGGACATTGGCAGAGAGGTGATGCATTCACTTCCTCTAGCTGGGAACTACGTCGTTTCCGAACTGTGAATAAACGGCAGGGCTCTTTGTGTTGACACCTCAGCCTCTGTGAATAAATATTTTCGGTAAATGTCTAGTACAGGTCCACCACAAATAATTATCATTGAGGTAATAATTCACTCAAGGTCACTTGTTAGTTACAAGAGCGGATTAATTGGTGAGAGTGTAGATGGGAGACTAGCGGGATACGAATATAAATCGTAAGGAAATCCTGAGCAATTCCTTCAGTCGCTTCAGCAATAGAGCAGCCCCCCTCCCTCTCCCTCTCGGCCATTCCTTGCTTTCACTGTTGGCACGATGAGTGAGTGAATAATATTTAATATAATTTAAATTGAATAAGTGCAGTAGGGCAGCGGAGGTATACCACTCATCGTGTTTCAGTCAGTGATAGTTGTGAGGTGAGGTGGCGTGATGTAATACTGGTGACTTAGGGATCTATTCAGGATTACCTACATTCATTCATCTTCTTGTGTATCCATTGTCTATCATATCATCGACACGATCGCCACATCCTCGTCGTGGCCCTGAATATCGCAGAGAGTAATGTATTTAAAATCACACAAACACGGTCTTCATCATCTCATCAGATGGAAACCTACACACTCCACTATAGAACATCCAGATTGAGTTGACTTGGATGGCTAGATCTATAGTATATAGTATAGATTCTATGCTAGACATTTACCATATTTACGATCGGTTATTTATTTATATGAATCAATTAACTTGAGAAGATCGATAAACTCTCCAAGCAATGGACATGAGATTAGCTTTTGCTTCAAATAAATTGATCAAAAAATCTTTCTGTAAATATAATTTTAACGGTAAAAATAGTAACTAGTGGTAAATTTCAATTCTTGAATCGTTAAATGGAAGAGCAGATCAACGATAAGTGATCTGTACGGAAATCTATATGAGTGCTAGATGTGGTGTTAATGGGCAGACCTGCAATAAACCCACTCTCATCAGGTGACTATTAGGTGACACTCAATTAAAATGGCTGTATAATCAATATATTTAATAACAACTTATTTTCATATAGCAGTACTGTATGGTCATTTAATTGACGGGAAGAATACAGAGCAGGTCATCAAATTACGGGAGTCATTCAGATTCGCCATCAGTTATCATGTCTTCAAAGTGTACTACCAACCAGCATCAACCATCGATCGATTGACAATTAAATATCAATTGTTTAACTATCCGCCTGTTTATTTTTCATGGTGTATCATTTTATTGATCCATTTGACTGTTTTTCAGTGTCATACGACTGTACTATTGGGGGAAACCCGTCATCCAGTGATTGACTGGAACCACTCAGCTATTGCTGGCGGCTGACTCATCAATTTTTTAGCCATTGATAATTTTGCGTTACTTACACTTTGTGGTGAACATGCGAATGCATACACGTAGGTTGCATTGCCTTGGGGTAGCCTGTGGGTTGATCTTCTTATGATATAAGGAACGCTTCCTGGACGACACCTACAGTGCACTTGCTGAACCGTTGAGTTATTTGAACCAACACCTGGAGCTAATGTCCATGTGATATCTCTAGAAAATTTATAATTGCAATAATTAGGATACATATTAAATTTAGGGTATTTAGGGTAATGCGTGTAAGATCAAGAGGATGATGCGAGTTTATGTAGAGAATTTCACGAGACTTTTTTAGTAGATAAAATTTCTGTTTATGATATTCTACGATTTGACTTTGACGATTTTCTCACAAGTTACTTAAATTTCATCCTTCCGTTTTTAAAATGTATTTTCACTAGATTTTACTAGAAGAGAGTAAATTTATAGAGGGTTTTTTAATTTTAGAAAGGAACAATATGTTATTTAATTTTGCTTGGGTGTTCCATTTTGCTCTACCCTCTCTAACCAGTTGTGTGATTACTTACTTGAAATAACGGCAAATTGGTAGTCTCTTAACTGGCTCACAGAGCTTATACTGTCTGGTTTTATCAACAATCGTGTACCCATCATCAGCATGTATACTGCTCGGACACGTACGTCCTCCAGGACATCTGCACTGCCTCTCCACCCACGGATCTCCATATAAATCGACTTTGCTACACACCTCACTCTTATCCAAGCATTCTGGAAGTTCTGCTTCACTCTTCTACACAAAAAAGAAACTCAACATCAACAACTAATGTTAATACCCTTAAACATTGAATAAATTAACTTTTCCTGTAGTTCTGGTTATGGAACATTTTGTACCACTCCACGTACGTAAAACCCCACTTCCCACACATTGTGATGAAAAATAGGATTCACCTCGTGCTATAAATCTCTGACAAGCTCAAAACACTTTCCCGCAATCATATCGAAATATACTATTTTGGAAGCATTTAGTGTGCATAAAGTGGTTAATTTCCGTACGATTTGCCTAAAGTTCAGAGATCGAGCTTGACCTTTACGCACTCTGTGGATAAAACAAATACTTTGCCTCCACTACAGTTCCAAACGCGGCATCTATTGTAAAAATTTGGATGTGTTACTCGTGCGTGCGAAAAGCCAGTTTTCCATGCACCTGTAACTAAATATACTATTACAAAACAGATTAGCGTGCGTAAATTACGCCCATTCCGCACGATATGCGTAAAGCTGAAAAGCGGCGCATAAAATTTGGGTTTATTGCAATCATGTATCGTGCAAAGAAGTTCTATTTTACGCACTAGTCATAGACATAGACCCCTTCTCATGTTCAATAAAATATTGGATATTCTTTCCTCCAATGCTTCATCAGATCCTCAAAATTTATTCTCAAATAATGAGCTCTTGCGTGGGCCCTAGAATAATCAGTGTGTAACTAGTGTTTCTCATGGCACGTGTTAATTCTTATTTGTAGGCGTACCGTGGGTTTTACTAGCAAACTTTCACTAATGTACAAAGCACATAAAAAAATATTTAAGATGAAGGAAATCTAAGAAAAAAGTCGGAGGAATTCATGATGTCGTCTTTACTTTGAGGCATTTCAATACACTCATTCGCTCGCAATAAACTCCAAGATTTTTTGACGATTTTCAAAATTCATCAGAGAATCCTGTTGTTGGAGCTTTTTTCCACTATAAACAGATTTAATTTAAAAAATCAAGTATATTGAATGAAATCTGATTACGTAGGTTATTTTTTCCATCTTAAATTTTCGACAAGTGTAATGTTCTGATGGAATATTATGTATAAATATACCTTTCCACGTACGATCAGTTATCCCAGAATTTTTTGTCGATTATATTTACTATAATTTGCAGTAGTTATTAGGAAATTAGTCATTTCTGAATTTTCTACTATAATGACAAAAAAAATAATCCCCCCCAAAAAAAAAATCAGATGTAACGTAAATAGAGTTTACGAAACTGCCAGAATTGCAATGAAAATTATTATTTTTTAAGAATAATTATAATGTATATAAAAATTTTCTCAATTAAAAAAGAGCTATATCTCTACATAAAAGTGAAAAAGCATGAATATAAAATAAATAAATATCATTTAAAAAATTTACATATCTTCATATACAAAATATTTTATATAAATTATTTTCCATACGCCCGAATATGATTATTAGCGGCGCGCAAGCGCGAGCGAAATGCTGAAAGAAAATATGAATAAAAAAAATTCCAAGACTATGAATGAAACTCCGGGATAAATAAACCTTGGTAAATACACGCGGTGTCTTTCATTCATTCTCCCCAGTAAATACGAAAAATAAATAGGAAAGGAAAAAGAGAGAAATTCGATAACAAAACATTACGTCAGTGAAGGTAAGAGGATGAAGAAAATGGCGAATTGAAACGGTGGCACTGTATAAACTAAAATGAAATAATAGATGAGCCGGAAGAGGCCCATGAGAAATCCGGAAGTTCTCACGAATCTCCCGCATCTCTCACGACCACAACCGAAACGAACATGACACCTGGCAATCGCCCAGCAGCCCAATGGCTCAATACCGTGCCACCCAAGGACCCAAAAGGACCCATTTCCAGGCCTTCTTTTACATCAGAAAATGCAACAGGTAAACATGTGTTCGTCCTTACAAATCCTTGAGAATTATACAAAAATATTCAAAATACTGCTGCATCTGCCAATGACTATAAATTTTGCAATCTTCAGAAATTCCTCTGTACTTTTTCAATAGTTTAACCATAAGGATGTTAGACACCTTTATCGTCAAAATTCACGTTTTTACATTTTTTTTCCGGCCAACCACCAATGGTATTGACGTAAAAAAATATGTTTTTACAATTTGTTGTGATTTAATTAATTTTTTAAGTATATTTAAAAGTTTAGAAAAGCGCAAGAAAATGCTGATACTACCGTGTTATTGTCGACATCTTCTCATTTTTCATGTTTTCTATTAATCTTAGGGAAACCCTCGATCAGATAGATATAGTAGAATATATCGGTTTTAGATTTTATAACTATTTTTGCAAAAGCATACTGAGAACATGGAAAAATCATCGACCGCGATGAAATGAAATGAAATGTGAGACATAAAATAATAATAAAACTTAAAAACGGTATATTTTTTCACGTCAATTTCACCATGGATTTTTCACAAACGAAATTTACAACTGGAAATGCATCGATGAGCCACTACTAAATGTGACCAGTAGTTCTTTCGATGATGGAGAATGCGTTTTCTCTCCTCTCATTCATGACGCATCAGTAGGATAATTTAATACATAATGAAAACCCTAAAATGTGAAAAAAAAAACACCGGACGTAGGGCCGACGAACAAGCATTCTTTGTAGTCCCGTTCAAGTAAGAGGAAACGACGTACACAGGAATCTCAAACTCGATCGGCGAACTCGTTATGAATGTTGCCCCAAGTGTACACTGCCGTTCCCTCCTCTCCCCTGTTACCCTGCATCACCTTTTTCACCCACCATTCCTTCTCATCTGTAGCACAACTTCATGACAGGTTCGAGAACTTCCAAGTGGGCGCCACTTGGGTTGTACGGTGAAAAGACCCGGATGACATGGAAGCTTTTTCTTCTTCAAAACGTCAACATTACCCAACATTCAAAAACTATATCCCCCTCCTCTATATATTCACGAAAAACCACAGGTAAACAATAAAGAAGCAGCTGAAATTCAACTTTAGATTTCATCCTAAAAAAAAATCAGCTTTTTCCAAAATCATTATCTACTAACAACAATTATGCTAGTATTATTATTATATAGTTCTTGTATGACGGTAATGTCTAATGTCAATGAAACAGTGAACAATGCCGAGTTCGAATCCGAGTTCGAATCTTGAATACAGATATGTATCCCATTCTAATCACTAAAAATTTCTTGTAAAATGTATATTGAGAATATTTCCCGATCCTACTCTATCCCATCCAAATCCTATCCAATTGTTTCCCGTGACGTACCAACAATGTGAAATATTATATAATTATATGAATTGCCTTTTTTGATGGGGAAATGTATTTTATAGAAACAACGAAGATCGTCAGAGACTTTGGGGAACAATCATTAATGAAAGTAGAAAAATTACAACATTCAGTGATCTATAATGATGATGATAGCGCATATTTGGATTGTGATTAAAATATAGGAAGGAGAAAGATTAATGAAAGATGGAGAATATGGAGGTTTAATGGTGGGCGCGAAAAGCGTCTTTAATGGCCCGCGGACAAATGGTTAGTGGACATTGAAAGACTAAAAAAGGCGCGCACGGTGAGTTCGGCCGGAAATTGGTCAATACATTTAATGCAGCGCGTGCACTTTTCCACGCGAGCTCATGTAAATTTGTCCCCCACAATAATAATAATGATTATTATTATTATTTATCTCCCTCCACCCTCTCCATTCAACTCGGCAATTCAGCCATGAGCCGTATAATACGTGCAATAACACCAATACACCGACTGTAACAAACGCACGTATTTGAAAATAAAAGAAAAATTCAAAAGCCACTTACTCCAATTTGATACACAACTCGGGGCTCCTGTTCCGGTCGTTTATGACGTTTTTTACTATCAATCAAGTCAATCTCAATGGCTGCATCCTGAAACTCCTGCAGCTCAGCTAGATACCTGCTCTCATCCAGTGACAGGTACTCATGCAAAAACTCTTCACCAGCATCATCCATTTCAACACCAAGCAAATTGCCAAAACACTTGGTACGCATAAAGCACAGTGTTACAAATAAATACATTATCATGGAGAATTCCATTTTAGTAAAACCAATCGTCTCCTCCACTCCAATCAAACTCGATTGATTATCGATAAGTGAATAGTAAATATTATCGATAAATGCCGTAAGTCAAGTCACATCACAAGCGATAGATTTCAATAATTCACATAACTTGACACATATCCAATGACTTAGTGCATTCAAGAAGATAGCCAGCAGTATTTTTAATGAATTTTTATTTTCTCTTTTGCATCATATTGAGTCATAACATTGGCACAACACCACGTGAATATTCAGTTATAGTATATAGTATTGATTTCAATCGAGTTAGGAATAAACAATGAATTTGATTGGATAAGGACTTTTGATGGATTTCAAAAGCAATATGATGGAAGTAGCAAATTGATTGTTTAGAGAATAAAAACACTTGGTTAATTTTCGGTGTAACTTTTGGGTTGAACTGAGAGGAGTTGTTGGTGAATAGTAGGTGAGTGCCGGTTAGAGAATGGCGCCCACGGGGTACACGAAGGTATGCCGTGGTTGAACTGGACTCTTAGACCAGCGGCAAAGCATGAATGGGTACCCCCTCTCCAGTTAATTCTTTCTTTCTTTCTTTCACCCTCCTGTCCCCCTCTTTTTGCCCTTCGATCTCGATCTTCGTTGGGATGAGATCGGAGAGGGGATGGAGTAAGAGGGACTCGTCTTCTTTAGTTTAGCTGTCTCTTTCCCTTTGGGCCTTGAAGCCACTCTGGTGAATCTTTCATCTCGATTTTTCATGAGTAACTCAGGCTCAGCTCCTTCTCACCTGTCTTACTCTTTCAACAGTCGTGATCCCTACTTTCGCGGTTTACGCTTCTCCGGCCTCTCTCTCCCTATAAATGAGAGGACCCAATGGTACTGCTGCTGTAGAAACGATGGGCCACTCGTGTTTATCCCACAGACGCTATGCCTTCATAGTTTCATTGAGAAATATTCAATATTGTCGAAACTATCACTACACTCTCAACCTGTACTCATCAAAATTTCATTCATTTTCCTTTTTATACTTACTCATCATACTATCTATTGTGTACATAAATAATATATAAATACTGGAGGGCCGAGGGCGAGGGCCAGTTGTAAGTTCTTGAAGGAACGTACAAATGAGCATGTCAACTCGTTTTGTTTTTTTTTCTATTTTGCATATTAATTATCATTACACATATAAAATGTAACTAATTAGCTCAAGGTCTTCCGGCGACCTGTATTTTGTTAATGGAGTTACTGGGAATGGCAATGTGTTTTTTTATTGCCTAAACAGTTAGAGCATTTTTCTGAAGGATTACTTAAAGATACGCTGGTGATAAATTATACTCGAATTTTTAAACAAATATCAAGTGAAATTAAATTGCTGGGGAATCGTTCATTGAGGAATGGCTTAATTTTTTTTATATTTCTAGTATCTAGAGTAATTTGTAGAAAAACTGTAAAAATATTGGAAATTAGAGCAATAACTTCTTGGAATGTTCAACCTATTGACAATTCAGTTATAGCTGATGGTGATGGTGAATCTTCACGATGAACATGAAAATTCAAGCTTTCATTGAAAAATTCAATCCTCTGTAATTTTCGAAATGTATAAAAAATTTAGATACCATTTGTGATTCAAATTAAGTTCACAGTTACATAATTGAAAATTCTATTGGAATTATTGTTCTACGCGATCTCCTCTCGATTGTTGAATTTCATTTATCGTCAATTCATTGCATCTGAAAAAATTGCTTTTGAATCTATGAAATTATCTCAAGACAATTTCAGTTGCAAAATCTCATTAAGAATCACTTGAAGCCATTGACTTGTTTTTTTCCCGAAACGACGAAAGTCGAACTCGAAGTCATGGTGTCGTGGTGTCACTCGATCCGGAAGTGAGTAGCCCCACGGATCGTTAAATAGAAATGATTCAATTTCCTGTCCTTTCAAATTTCTAACTTATTCCAAATTCAATAGTTTCCGCAACATTTGTCTCTTTTATTGTAGTTTTTCTTCGATTTTCTCTATTTTCAACTATTATACGAATGACTTGACTTCTGCTAGCAAGCAAAACCTCCAACTATAATTTTCTTTATTTCAGAAATATTCAGATATTAATTTAATTCCGTAGTGGAAATCGAGATAATGCAAACATTTCCTCAGCAATTCCAGCCTCTCTGCAATTTCTACGCGGATCATAAATTATGCATGCGCAGACAAATTAGTCTCGAAATTTACTTGAACGATTATTAATCTTGGGAACAGGATAGTAACAATTACAATTTTTTACATACAAGTTCGACAAAAATATAATCATTCTTGCAGAAAATGAGAATTTTTCACCTATTGCATTTTTAACTCTAATGTCGGGATAAAAAAAACTGACAGTACTAATACTAAACACCAGAATAAATTTTATTATAAATTTATGGACGTACATAATTATTTAAAACCACAACTTGTTCATAAAGAATGCTCTAAAAAGTCTAAAATTCAGAAAAACCTATAGTACATTTCATGCCCGAGCTTTGGAAAACGGATGATCCTCTACTTCATGCACCATTGCGTTCCGAGCCGAAGGCGAAGACGGCCAGGACCTGGGGAAGACTGATAAATTTTTTCACGGAGAGACGTGAACAGTTTTTTTCCAGCCGAAAAAACCATTACCAGTTTCGTTACTCGTGTAATAATTGAATTTTCTCTGTGACTATCGACAACCAAAATCAATGGAATTGAACAATACAAATAGTACCAATAATTTTATTAATTGGTGCAAAATGAATCATGATAAAATCATTCCACGCGATTCCCAAGTGCAGATAAAAAAATTGATGAATGAATGAATTTTTAAATTCCTTTTTGTTGATTATTTATAATGAACTTATTGATTCTTATAGCAGAGTGCTACTAATGAGAGTCAATACTTCGATTCCTGTATATCTGAATAATAACATTAATGGTAATATATAAAGTGGATGACCGGAGATGCAGCAGGAAAATGTCCGTTACTTCTTCGGATCTTTTCTTGATGTTTGCATTCCCCGAGATCCGGAGCGCTTTGAGCATCTCACGTGACAAGTGAGTCGCGACATTTGCCATTTCCGGAACTCGTTACTTCTAGAGTAAAGAAAAAAAGAGCGCAAAGAAATTCTCGTGGAAATGAAGAAATATCTCGAACTATCTCACGTGGCATTCAAATATTGCCCTTCCTGTTGCGCTGAATCTTTATAGATTTGTTCATGTTCCGGTACAATAGTTTCTAGCGAGTTTCGAAGATATACTCACCGGAGTAAAAGAAATTGTTCTGATAAATTACCTTTCTTCTGCCAGCTCAATTTATTCACGCAAAGTCTATGTTTAGGTAAATGTATTCTTCAATTTTTAACGGAATTTATTACAACAAAAATATGAAAACTGCAATTCCTTGCAAAAAAAAACTATCGGCAGAGGTCAAAGTTTTGGAAAATTTATATTGAGTGTGCGGGTTTTCAGAATAAATTTAAATGATTAACGATAAGCATTTATTTTGAGGAATGATCAAATTCTTATCGTTGATAATTTAGGTGGGGAAAGCTATTGTTTTTCGGCGTGTATTCGGCGTAATGTGGATCACTGGGGTGCAACGTTAGCAGTTTGTACCCCGACGACGACAACGGCCTTCACGCCCACCTGAGACACCACCCAATGCCTATCCAGCTGTGCAACGAAGATGATGAGACTAGCTGATGCAATCAAATCCGCGATCAAACAAAAACTCGTTGCAAGAATTCGTTGCCGACGAGCCATTCGGTAATTCAATGATACTTTGAGTTACCTTTTTTCACCTTATATTCGCCTGATACCGTCGGCACCAAACGAAGTCTTTCATTATTTGATAAATCATTTATTTATCAAAAGAGTTGACTTTTTATGGAAGATATCTATTTCTACTATTTATCCGCATGTGATCTATCCTTATATTTGAACTCACACTATTAACCAAGTTTTTAATTCTCCTGAGAGGACAAATTCAATGAAAAATTTCTATTTATTCTTCCGAGTTCTCAGTGATTGCCGTACCTTAGCTTGTTAAAGAAATAAAAACCATTCCCGAAAAATGAGTTGACATTTCCGCAAACGTGGGACCAAGTGTCCTTTCGTAAAAATTACTGGACTAACTTGAATTTTTACTTCAGCTCGACATAATCTTCACTTGACCGAAACATTATATGAAAGTAACTTAAAAAGTCAGATTAACTCCATATTTTTTTTACGAAATGAAATTACGTCCTGCGTTTACGGAACTGCCACGCAATTTGTCGTGAATTTTTTTTCTCTGTGAAATATTAATGATTGTGAGGACTTGTTCTTTGTGATTTGAATGTGATTAAAGTTGCTGTAGATAATAAGAGGTTTGATAAGAGTTTTTTCCAGATTTCCTCTGAATTCTATACTAATATCTGCCGATTCACTGAATTGTATGATCTGATAAAATTTGTTTTAGCTATACATTCCCACATTAGTTGAGAATCTATGAGTAAACTTGTGTATCTCTATACTTTTCAGATTTGTTTCTCATTATTACGCAATTAAAGATCTCGTGCATGATCCATCAGCTGTAAATACAAATTTCCTCTTGGCATTATATTACAATAAGTCATATATTTGAACGTTAATTTCTCTATCGGCGTTTCTATATCAGTCCTATTACTATTCCATCATTACTATTTTTTTTAAGTTTTGTTTGACATCAAAGCTATTATTTTTTTAGTCATCGAAATTTTCGAAAAAAAAAGTTTCAAAATTTTTATCATGCTTTCTTTGAAAAATCTATCTACAGCTTTCAAAACAATATGATTTAATAATATGGCTTACTGTATTTAACGCGACATAAAATAGTTGAGTGTTTTTCTATTTTCACGATTAATGTTTTACTGTGTTCTTTAAATCGGTGCAATTTTTTTGGAATTATTACAACTATCCCGAATAAATTTTACTTCGATGACTAAAAAAATAATAACTTCGGTTTTAAACGGACTAATATAGTAATCTTCCATTTGGTAAATTCAATGATAGCTAACCACCGAAGCATCAGTTTCAATTTTTTGCCTTATTAGCCGATGAGTGTGCGGTGTAAAGCGCAATATTATCAGCCAATCCAGCAATTGAAATGCTGAATGGGATCCGGTTGAAAAGCGAAGTAATGTATACATTCAAAAGAACAGGAGAAAGGACTGACCCCTAAGCGACTGCAGCAATATTGATTTTGTTGGACATGAGAGACTCACCTCTGACCTGAATTTATCTGTTGACGAGATATGAAAGTAGATTTTTTGATAGGTAAACTGGCATATGAAAGCTAGGTAATTTATGAATGACTCTCGTAATCTAGGCAGGCTCAAATGCTTTTGTGCTATCTATTCAAACCCAAAACCACTGCCTTTCTTTTTCTCGTTTGAGACCTGAATTTAATTAATTATTAGAGAATCAGCTAGAGCTAATATTTTTATCTAATATATTAACTCCAGCTGGTTCCACTAGCTAATAATATATTTTTATACACTACATATACTTTTCTGGATAAGTTATGCACTGATATACTATAATGTTAAATGAAGAGGAAAGGAATGGCAACCAAATGGAAAAACCCGATAGAATACACATGGAAAATGAACTACTGTTTTCCTATATCTAGCAATAATTATCGTCTTTGTTTAGTGCATTTAGCTGCTGGAGAGATTGAACCACTCGGACCTTATAAAATGATAATGTAAATGAACACATCATTAAGAAAGATATAAAAAAATGAATGAGCATAGGAATTAATATTAAAGTCATTCTATTAACTCGTCCAATCAAATAGAATTTATTCTAAGTAAAAGTTCTTCAATCATCATTGAACACAATTTTTTTGCCCTGAAATCCTTGTTTCAGGATTTCTTGCTGTTTCTTCCTGGCAATCCAAGATGGATGCAAACTTTCTCCATTATTCACTTTCGTCAGGGTGGATTTATCCTTTGCATTATCGAATTTATCATTCATCTTAGATCCCATCCTTCGTTTATCCTTCCAGGACATCTCGTCCGTACGACCATCCTTACTCCTTTCGAAGGTATTTTGTCGGACATGATGATCTTTTTTGAAGTTCAATGTTCTTCCATCGTGCCTAGATGAATGGACACGGTTATTTGTCTTATGTCTTGGTGAATTATATTTCATGTCTTCATCTTGTGGAGTTTCTGCAGCTACACGAGGAACAACAACTGATTTGTAAACCTCTCCACATGTGGCAGAGATGAAGAAAGAATCCTCTACTTTCTCCAATTCAATTTTTTGTACGTGAGGTATAGTCGGAGCTTCTGATGTGGCGATTACTTCAAGTGAATCATCGATTTCGATACGTTTTACCAAAGTAAGTTCACTCACACATTTTATTTCTCGAGGATTTTTTGAACTTTCTGTAGTTTGAGAAACTGATTTTCTCTTGCAAGAATTTGTGGAGTTCATTTGCTTGCATTCCTTAGGAGCTTCTTCAGCTGGTGGGTGGGATATTGAAGGTTGTACTTCTCGATTTCCCTCTTCAATATTTGATTTGATCAAATTTTTGTCGGGATATGGAGGCTGTTTTTGCTCCGGATGTTTCGAATTTTTGGATTTTTTTGATGCTAAGTTATTCTTTTGATTGAAAAATTCTGATTCTATCGATTCGATTCCATTTGCCATAAACTCAGAACTTTCTTTCTTACTTCGTAGGCCGGATTTTGATAGTTCGTCAGAGTTTTTATCATTATAATTTTCAGAATGCTCAGTCGATTCCGAGATCACAGATTCGTCCTCAGATTCTCCATTACTATGAGGCATTGTGTTTTCTTGCTCATAATTATCGTCGCGGCTTGATTCAATTAGATCTTTTCCTTCTGAATTCACAGGTTCACAAGAGGAAATTCGTTTTCCCAACAATTCCGTCCAACTGGAAGTGGTTAATTGTTTTTTTCCCAATTTGTAATGTGGAAATTTCTCCCTGAATTTATCAACTGCCGATTTCAAAGCCTTATGGTATGCTAGTTTTGTCATTACTCGAATCTTTCTATTGACTGTTGGATCACTCAGGACTTCCGTAAGACTCCTCGTATTCAAAATGGCATATTTTGCGATATCATCGTCCTTCAGTTTCTTGATTGCCTTTATTTCTCTTATAAATTTTTCATATTTTTTCTTGCACTTTCGAAGCGTCTTTTCATCCCCAAATGTTCTATTTTTTAGGAGTTTTGTTTGTTTTGTAATTTTCCAGATGGTTCCGATACGTGCCTTGCGAACAGTTGCTCTCATACGAATAATCTGAAAAAAAAACATCAACACATGGTGAGCGCTCTAAATTTTATTTAATTATGATATTACCCCTCAAAATATTATAATGTAAATAAATTATGATGACCAACGATGTGGGAGGCATGTTTCGATGCAGAAAAATAACGCAAAAAAATGGATGTCATAAGAAAGGAGCTGGTATCGAATGTGACACAGAATATAGTACCTATACGGATCATGGTTGTATGGAATGCACATCACCCTGGTCACAGCCGTGCGATTTATCGGGATTTACCACCTAATAAATCCTCCCAGACAAGAATTCATAGAATTCGAACTTGGAATTTCACGACAAATCGTGGTGGATTGGTCCAACTTTGTTAGAGAATTTATTATCGATTAGTGCAAAAACCACACCACCACGTTGGGAGGACCTAATAAAATAGTGGAAATCGATGAAACCAAAGTTGGCCATAAGAAGTATAACCGAGGGCGCAGTATTGAAGGGCAATGAGGGTTCGGTGCGTATGAGAGGGAATCTGAATCCATTCTCATTACCACAATAAAAGATAGAACGGTAGGATCACTTATGGCAACCATCAAAAAAGTGAAAAAAAAAGAAAAAAGTGAAAGTGAAAGATGAGTGGAGATCATATGCCTGACTGAATGACGAAGGGTACCAACAATCCATCATAAACCATCCAATCAATTTTGTGGGTCCGGTTACTAACACCCATACACAAAACATTGAAAGAACATGAAAACACCTGA
Source organism: Fopius arisanus (assembly GCF_000806365.1). Taxonomy (NCBI): domain Eukaryota; kingdom Metazoa; phylum Arthropoda; class Insecta; order Hymenoptera; family Braconidae; genus Fopius; species Fopius arisanus. The sequence continues at coordinate 1,313,406 of NW_011887749.1, forward strand.
AACGCCAGCTTCAGAGGTAGGGCACGATGGAAAAGCGCTACCATGGATATCTGTGTGATTTCATGTTTAAGATCGTCTCCCGATATAGGTATGAGCTATTCAATTATAATTCATAATTATAAACTTAATTATAGAATTTGCTGTAAGAAGGACAGCGGTGCGTCCATGCTTGTACCGAGTGCCAACGTCAACCATTCCCACAGGTGATCGATTGCCTCCGACGGTGAATGGTATTGCTGTTGAGTGAGTAAACAATAATATAACTCTTTGTGTTATCCTGGTCTTTAAATGTATCAACATGTATTGTCATGGGACCGAAAACTGGTGCATCCTCGCCCTAGGTAATGCAAACAGCAGTATATAAATTCCAATGTATAGAGAAAACTATTTGTCTCCCTAACATACGGATATCAGATTCGTGATCAGGAGGTGAAAAACTACCGATTAGGATGTAACTCAGTATAAAGTTCCGAGGGAGGGGGAGTGATAGACATTTTCCACCCTTACTTTGATGAGACGTTTCAGCTCGGTTGATCGAGTAGTTGCTGATATATATCAACTTTTGTAAATTTCGTTTCTCCGGAATATCTCAAAAAATACTGCGATTTCATTTTTTTTTTAAAATATTCGTTTCAGTGTATAGGTCCTATCGATATCAATCGAAATATCTACATCTGTTCTCATAGAATTTCGTGAGATCGTCGTTTTCAGGCTTTATCATCATAAAAGTTGTGGGCACGATAAATCAATAAAAAATAGAGATAGCGACTTGCAATTTTGTACACTTGTAGTTCTCAAAATATTACAGGTCGGTATTGTGAATGGGTGCAATCGATCAAGTGATTCCAGAGATATTACACCTTTTGCATGAATGGTTTCCTTGAATATCTCCGGAACCACTCAACGGATTTTTTCCTTGTTCTTGTAATCTTTCGAAAAAATGAGTGTTTTTTTAAAAATATTTTTAGCTGCTATATTCTTGAAACAACAGGTCTTTTTAGTTGCAATATTTTTTGTTGTGATTTTTGAAGGTAATATTTTGAATGGTGTTATTTTGATAAGTTACGAATCACCTGAATATGCAACCAATAAAATGGTAGAAGTAGACTCAATGATACAGATAAATTATAAAGATAGACACAGGTTACATTTCTTTCTCCAGCCCGCTTGAATATGAACTTGTTACAATCTTTTATATAATGATTGTTGATGATTTAAACACTGTTAAATGACTCTATAACCTTCAATTTCCTTTCCACTAAAATTTTGAGAGAATTCATGGGACTACACTTACTTCGTTATTGGCAGCAACGTGACTCATTTTTACTGAACAATTTATCCTTATTTCAGCCTCTTTGTATTGTTATTGAAATTTAACAAATATATATCTTGCACATGTTGCATTACCCACCGATCACATTTCTTTGGAAATCACTCGTAAGTTTTCACATAGTAAAATCCAAGTAAGTGCCATCTATTCGAAGCTCCAAAAACTCGAAATCAGCCCAGTGGCCATGCAATATTACCATAGGAGTAAAATTTTCAATCCAATTACCAGTCTCTGCAGTCTTTACCGGCTGATGTTCTTTCCTTGTATAAAAAATTAATATTTTTAACATTGCTGCTATATTCACCTTGTGCCGAAAGGTGCCTTTTCGTTTACTCGTAAATAAAAAGTAAACGGAAGAACGTTTCGTAATCTTCTAGTAATCGAAAAGAGCACAGTTCGGCACTCGCTGAGCGTAAAATCACTGTCAAAATAGTATTTTTCACGCCCAGGACGGAAAAAGTGAATCCCTTTTTTGCGTGGCTATGATGCTATTTTATGGCAGTGTAGCCGAAAACGCATTTTATCTAGGCGAAGCGAGGGTAGAAACACGTTTATTATCATTTTTACATTTTTACGTTTTACATTTTTAATTCAATCAATTTTGTGTCCTGAATATATAATTGCAGGACCACTGGAACATGATATTGTAGATTTTGTTCCTCACCTCTGAAATTGAACAGGCTTTTCTTAGCTTTTATTTGTAAGGTCAGCTTTTAAAATAAATAAAAATGTCATAGGAAGGGAAATTTCAAATTCTCAATTTTTGACTCATTTCTTCGGTTTTTTTCTTCAACGACATTTCTCTTCAAATTGATTTCAGCGGAGGAGGCCTACTCTTTATTATTCATTAATAGTGGTCGGGAGCACGACTTGCTCTCCAAGCCGCCCAGCCCTGTCTAAAACGCATAACCATATAAAATCGTTTGTAATTCGTCAGCAGGTCATTGTACATCCTTTTTTGATGTTGAACAGCTAATGAATCTTTTGATGGAACTTGGAGTAGTCTATCTTATTGGTGGAATGATATTTCAACTCAAGCACGAAGGAATTTAGGAATTCAATCCACTGAAATTCCCAGAAGAACTCATAAACATAATTCTTCTCCTCAAGGAAGTGATATCTCGTTTCATGGTTCTGACTCGGAAGGCGAAAAAGGAGAATCTTGGTTTCGATTAGTGTTAACGCAGGAGCAGTAGGAGAGGATTGTAATGATACGGAGAGAAAAATGATGAATCATACACTGCATGCAAAAGTGTGGGCAAATGAAATTGCTGATGAGTTCTATACTCAATATGGATTACCTTGTGTTTACTTTTCCTGTAGGGGCGAAATCAACACTTCACTAAGAAAGAAACATTACTCGAAGAGTGAAGGAAAACGTAGATTAGAAATGTATCGTAATTCTTTACATGGCTACCTTGACAAGGAGCCGACCTCATTATTCATGTCAAAACACAAAATACATTTCGTGAAGTCCATGGTAATGCCTGTCGATATCTGAATGGTGAAAAAAGGCAAGAATTTGGTAATAAAATTCATGTTGAAGGTGCGTCATATATGTCAACATATATGAGAGCGATTGAAGGGAGAGAATATGGGGAGAGGTGAAATTCAAGACCCCACTTTCCCCGAAGCTAATGTTCTCCGTCATACACAATACGAACATGTCAAGTCCGGACATAGGTCATACATAGGTATACAAAAAACAAACGATGATTTGATTAAAAGAAAATTATGAATTACAATTTGAAAAACCCTTCATGGGATCCATAAACACCATTGGATATAATCCACTTAAAGTTTTCTATGGATTGCCGTTGCAAAGGACTCTTTATGAAGACTATACAAAAATTATGGCAAGCATTGGGTCTCGCCAATCCCCACTACTTGCACAAAATAATAGGACCCCTTTTTCGTGGTCATTAGCCTAATTGGGGTTGAGAGCTCGGTGAGCTCCGAGAGTCCCCATATCTGATGCTATAATTTTTACAACAGTGCTCTGCCGGGGAGAGAAAACGAGGGTTATCACAAATTCTGGTATGAGGAAATTTCATTATTAGAGGCGAAATTTTTGCCCTTAAACAATAAATTTAAGTAAATTGGATTCCACAAACTATTTCCAATCGATAAAAAAAAAATAAATAAAACAATGGAATTTTAAATAATTTGTCGGCCACTTTCATGTAATATGTTGATTAATTAGTTACAAAAGATTCATTAACTCTTGGAGATAGAAAAAGGATGTACAATGACCTGCTCATAAATTATAAATGATTTTATATGATTATTTGTTTAAGAGTAGGATTTTATCGGTTAATAGGATAGTGCTATGAAAGCAGTATTCGTTTGAAAAACCGACGGAATAAACGTACTGCGCCATCTTGAGGAGGAAAAATAATAAGAATTTCAAGGTATCCTAAACGCGACTGATTTCTGTCCGCATTAGCAGTTAGTTTAGTGCAATGAAAACAGAAACTGTCCTTAACTTAATGGCACCCCTGAGATGAATTAAAAATAAACATTTCCCAGATAACTCCGTCTCCAAATTCTCGTAAATCGACTCAAGCGATATCTCCATAAAATTTTACCTAGTAAACTGTTAATTTCATCTTACTATCAAAAGACTAATATGTGTATGTTGAAAATAAAGTAAAGTGAACACATGAACGTAAAATAATAAAGATGATTCACTCACGAGTATTGAAATTCATTCATTATAAACATCTGTAATAAATTAAAGTTCAAGGACAAATATTTACTATCAATAATGGATAATGTAACAGTGAGTTTGAATATTATTTGCTCTTTAATGAATTCACTTATAACCTCAATTACTACGAATAAGCATATTAATAATTGGTTGATAAGTATTTGAAAAAAACGAAATATCACATAATGGATCTTTCACAGGGAATATTAAGAGCCATCTGCACTGGTTTCACAGATAGCCTTAAGGGTGCTATGGTACTTTTTTACATGGATAAACGTATTAATGAAAGACTTCGAGCATCGCCAAGTGGAATCGATAGAAGAAGTACTAATTCTAGTCCAAAAGTAGCATTGAAAGGACAAAGGTAAGATAACAGAGGTACTTATCTATACTATAATCATCTACGAAAGACGAGATAATTATTTATCGCTGAACTTCAAAAGATTGAAACGAATACTAACTAAATTGTTCAAATTGCCATTTAAAGAAGGAATTTTCTTATTTCAATAAACTAATGAAATAATAATTATTATTTTCTTCGTGAAATGAAAATAATTTTTTTTATTTTTCAGAGAATCGAAGATATTGAAGAGGACAATTCAATGCTGCGCTTTGAATGGCGGGGTTTTCTGGGCTAGCATTCTTATTTTCGAGTGTGGATTATTGCCACTTTTGAAACATTTTTTAACGATCATTTTTGGACATTCACCCGGTATGGGTATGACGGTGTGGTCATGGACACAGCCATTTTTATCGCTGACGTTTGGTACTGTCTGGGTTCTACCACTTTTTTTATTGAGTAGAATAGTTAACAGCTTATGGTTTCAGGTATGCATAGTAATGAACTACATAACACTTATTAATAAAACTTGTTAAAAAGAAGTATTCCTCATGAAAAACGAAAAAAAATATGTATGAAATAATAACAGGTTTATATGTTGTTAGGATATAGCTGACAGTGCATACAGATACAGACAAGGAAGACCTCTTTTGCTATCGAGTGTTAGCAAATTAATAGCTGATACACTCTTCAGTATTCTCGTTCAGGCTTTATTCCTTGGTCAGGGTATGCTCGTATCGAGGATACCATTGCCACCAATTGGCGATCTGCTTGCGTTAATACACATGTGTCTGTTGTATGCGCTCTATGCATTCGAATATAAGTGGTTTAATATGGGATGGGAGCTACATAGACGTCTAACATTCATCGAAGCTAATTGGCCGTATTTCGTTGGATTTGGCCTACCATTAGCTCTTTTAACACAGCTACCAAATTCTCATGTTATAAGGTGAGGTAATATCATATACAAATTTGATTCAGCTAGTAAATAATTTTTGGAGGAACATCTCTCATTTCAAGAGAGACACACACTTTATTGTAACTAACTATTGTGTCTCCCATTCAACATCACAAAAAAGCCCCCAAGAAAAATTCGCGAAAAGTTGCAATGTCTCTTAGATTCAGAAATATCCATTGAAAACTCAACTGAGAAGTAAGTCGTCTTAACATCCTATATCTCTTTGCTGTTCATTTCATTTGACTCGCTAATCCACGTGAATAATTTGTCAGTTTTTAATGTTTTTTTAATGTTTCAGTGGTTGCGTATTTTCTATTTTATTTCCACTATTTATTGTTAGTGGAAATGAGGCTCAACCAGTAACGGGAACTTGGTAAACATTTAATAGCCATTTTCTTCAGAAATCCAATGATTTTCTATTGTCTAATGTGTAATGTTATTTTTAAATTACAGTGACTTCCCACTAAAATTATTTTCTCCTGTTATTGCCATTGCCAATACCCTCTTCAATAAAACAATCGGGCCAGTACAGCATCGGTAATAATAACGGACATTACGCTGCGCAATTAAATATTATAATTTGTAAGATAAAAAAAATATATCAGTGGAAAATTTTCAATGAACCAACTGGCAATAATAATGATTGCACGTATCGCTCCTTTTTATTTTATAAACCATTAATAGCAAATTATATGTAAGATGTGAAGGATAATATTACTGCTGTAATGATCAATATCACGACAGTCAACTAGTCCATCAATTCAACAACAAAGATCAATTGTAATTTCATAAGGAAGAGTTGTTCTTCACATTTAACAAATCGTCTGTCAGTAATGCATAATTGTTGGATAATTGTTCTGGTAAATTCCATTGAATTAATCAAATGCAAAGGTGTAGAAAAATGTAAATAACAATGTGTACCCTAGGTTTAATTTTTTTTTTACGTAAGTAAGTAATGCTTTTTACAAAATTATACGTTGATGAGAGGAAAACAATCACGTGGTCATTCTTCCTTTAATTCTAATGCCAGCCTACTTAAATTTTCAATGCTAATAGCATATTATTAATCGTTATGAGATTGAAAATTATCTACACATCATGTTCACAAGGTTCTTCTTTAACTCCATAATCAGAGACGAATACAAAAGTTTGGTGTAATGTAGCAAAATTAATTCCGGGATCCAGTTCTTCTTCAGTTAAGACAGTCACTCCATTCTCATTGGATTGGTTCTTGCTCACCTTTTTAATGAAAAAAAAAAACATTTAAAATATGGTAAAAATGACGATATATATATGTATATAAAAAAAAGACTAAATTACTTCAAAACGTTGGGGTTTATAATGAGCCAGTCTTCTCGTTCCAGGCGAATTCTGGATTAAATTCTGAATGGTTGGCTGAGAAATACCGAAGAAATGTCCACCTTTCGGCAGTATATTACAGAGTATTGGAGATATTGCCAATAATAATTTGCCGTGACACTCATCAGGACTTGCTCCCATCAATGGTTGATCTAAATCAGTGTCTGAGACTATCTCAAACCTAGAAATGAATTTGCATTTGCTAATCATATTCTTGATGATAATATTTTAGTTGGAATTCAATCTATGAAAATTTAAGTTTTATACTTTACCTCGGATGTAAACCACCATCTAATATTTTACAGGTGTACAAAGTCTTAGTTCGTGGATTTTTCAGACTGGCATAGACCCTTGTACTGCAAAAACCCACTGGATAAATGTGATCTTCAGTGTGATAGGCAACTCTGTCCGTTATTACTTCTCCGAGTGAATAAACACTCAAATCACCGAGAGAAATTGGAAAACGTGGTTTTCCATGAACATCAAGAGGTATCAGCTGAACTAATTTTTTTGCTGTTTTTCCACACCGCTTTACCTTTGGCTTTGTCTCTTGCAAATCGAAAGGATCGAATATAAATATCGGGGGTATTGGGACAAAATAGAATGCCCACATTTTCACTGTTATTGTTATTGCCGATGTCTTCGTATTTTTCATTGTTTTTAAATAAAATTGACGTGAAAAAATATACCATTTTTGAGTTTTATAATTATTATTCAATACCTCACGAAGTGCGTCACCGCACAAGAATTTTCCTCCGTTTTCAGTAAACTTTGATAGACATTCACAAAACTTTAGCAGAATTTCGGAAAAATACACCCACGACTAAAAATTTATGAGTCATTGAATAATAATAAAACCTAAAAACGGTATATTTTTTCACTTCAATATGATTCAGGGTTTCTATAAAATTTCCAAAAAAAAAATCCAAAGTTGACGAAATAGTAATATTTTGTTCAAACCAGAGAAATACCAATTGGAACCATTAGTAACTGAAGCATGTTTTAACGCGGTAATTAAGATAATAGATAATTCATATACAATGACAGATGATTGAGAATATCCATTAGTAATTTAGGTGATTAACAATTTTACTCGGGCCTCCCTTAGCTGGTTGGGAAATTCCTTAATTTTCCTACTAGAAAATAACATTTTCGCTTACCAATATTTATACCACTGTGGCTGTTCAAATTATCACTGGGAGATTTTTTTCTACTCGTTCTTTTTGCGACCACCTCGCCACTAATATTCGAATAATTGATGTGATTATTGAAATTCAATTGAGATCTGGATGCAGATAGTTCAGTTTCTCCCTGAAGTTGACACAATTTTCGCAGTAAAAATAAACGTTCTTCATTCACTACAACGAGATTCTCCTGCATATCAGATACTTGATCGCAAAGTGCTGCATTCTCCTGCAATTTATCCATTAAAACCAAACTATCCGTAAACCCTTTGGTTTTATTATGCAAATTAGATACTTACAAACACAAGATTTTTCACTATTCTCTTGAGTGTTCTGTATTTTTTCTTGTATTTCAAATTCTCATGAAGCTCTACATGTTTGTGATAATTATTGCAATAACGTTCATATGAATGTGACATTTTCACTAATTTTCTGTTTAATCTGATTCGGTTCATTCGTTAATTCTTGTCCTCCTTTTATTTATTATTCATCTCCAAAGTCACCCATTTACTTATCACATATTTTGGCTTTTCTCTTTTTTAGAGGTTATGGCTTTTTGGATCTTTCGCTCTCGCTCGGTTGATAACTAGAAAAATTACAAAAATTCCTTGTTTTCTTGCCGAGATAAATTACCGTCATATATATGCATATATATATACCATCTTATTAATTAATGATATTTAAATGATAAATAATTTATATTTTTATTACTTTATTACACCAATACCCAATAGAGAAGTTCTACCAAAAACATACAATCGTAATATGGTCACAATATTATTCATCTCGTCCAATTGTTTAAATGTTGTAACAAGCGAGGGAAAAAACGGTAAAACCGTTGTCTGTGCTTAATTGTCAATGATTTATTTATTCAGATGTTATGGATATTTTGAAATACAGAAGTACAGTTAATCACAACAACTAAATCTGTTGTTTATTTTATTAAATCGTACAAGACTCCCTACTGAAAACTATACCTTCAAATTAAATCATATGTTTCATATGATTATAATGATTATTACATTATTCACGTGACTAGATAAATATTAGAAAAAAGAGAGATAATGTTAATAAGAGATATCAACGTTGAAAGTGTTGATTGAATGCGATGTAACGATTTTTATTATTTATTCCTTTCTCAAACAATGCATTTGTATAACGTCTATTCTATTATTAATTTTCAATTTAAATAAAATACAAAATGCATCGACAATATCCAATTGTTGAAATGAGTCTTCCGTGCACTGCAATTTAAATAAGTGAGTAATTCTATGTATTTCCACATAATTTAATTATTCTGTCTTCACAATCCTTCAATTATGCATTTGGAATAAGGACTATTGAGTATATATGGTATATATCTTTCTATTCGATGCATTGCTGTATAATATAAGTTTTGATTCATGAGTGAGCGAATAGGGTTCCAACCATTTCAATTTCAAATTTATGTAAATAATTAATTAATTAATTATTGTATTTCCTTATTTTCCACGTTTTCGATCAATATATCAAAATTTAAGAGAAATTGATCATTTAATTCGTCGACTTATTCTTTTTTTGAGAATACATATTGGAACTAGAATAAAATTTTTTTAATTTCATGTTAAGCTATCAAGTATCCATGGGTTCAACGTAAAAAAAGATAAACTTTGAATTATTTGGAATTCGAATCCAATATCCGATTTAAAAATGTTCGTATAACTTTAATTTTATTAGATCGAAGCAATTAATAAACTTAAACTTGTACAGTATTTGGACATATTTGATGTATTCTCTGAATAACTCCGAATATCGGATATTTCGGCGTTAAAATTATGTAGAGAAGCTTCACATATTATAGTACTTTAAGGGCCGGATGAAGTATCTCGGAAAGATAATTTACTCCAAAATTGGGATTCCTAATTACTCCGCCAATTAATTGTTTTTTCCGATAATTGTTAGCTAGTGTTCTAGTCGTTGACCGTTGACAACCGCTAGAACGCTAGCTAACAATTATTGAAAAAACAACGATTAATTGCCAGAGTAATTAGGAATCCCAATTTTGGAGTAGATTATCTTTTCCAGATAATCCAACCGGTCCTTAAGCGGTTTCTTTCAAAAGTATTGCTGTATTCACTCTCGCATATTTTCTTTTCTTTTTTTTCCTATAACAATTGGCCCATATATGGAATGATCGTTCGTTGTGCCTTGTTCTATCTTTCATCACGCTATCTCATATTTTCACAAATTTTAATATACATTTCTTGTCGATCTTTATTTATAATATACTTAAGAGTACGATTCGCATGTCCTTGAGTAATAGAGGAAGTAGCGATTAATATTTCACGTTATCAGCAGAACAAATTGCATGGATTTGGTTTTTTTTTCTTAAATGCGCACCCGTTAATTTTACACCGTGCATTAAATTCAATTCACCAAATGGAATTTGGTGAATGAAGCATGAATTCGTCAATAAAAAATGTGCAATTGCTGATTATATATTGTATTGTAAAAAATATTGCAAATCAGTCTGTTTGAGTTTACGAAGTGAATGCAATGCACAATAAGAGTCAGATGATTTTATAAAATCGTTTTGATTTGGATTTTTTCGGAATATTATGAGTTATATATCTTCTTGTCTCTTTTTTTCTATGAGTCGTGATAAACTGCGTCTAAACCTATTAGCTTTATACTCATTTTGGGGCACTTGCCACTTGCATTTTGCCCCCCCCCCCCCAAAAAAAACAAAAATATATATGTATATCATCATTAAATATATTTCTTCAAACAATCACTTTTCAATTCATTGTATTCTCGGAATGTCAACACGCAACTTTTGATCTTAATCGTAATGGCTACGTGAAATGATCCATTATTTTTTTCTCAAAACACATTTATGGATAATCAACAATTAATTGAGTTTTTTTCACATTTTTCCAAGGCATTTTCCTTAATTATTTTTAAAACATCTTTCGTTTTGGAAAACTATATTGTCAAAATACATTTTATACTTTAGGGTGCAGTAACTGGTCGTTGCCCGCATGCATTTCGCCGGTTATTGCACACCGGAATTGAAATATATACAGATAGAAATTAACACATAATTATTCATTACTAATATCTGAATCACAAGAATCGAAAAATGCGTGACAATTTTTTTATTTCTTTCTTTTTAAAAAATTAAGTGGACAAAGGAGAGTACACAAAGATAAAAATTACTATGAATAGATAGTTATCTTCTCCTTCTCCGTCTCAATACACCAATAAAATTTCAAATCTCTCCAGTAAATATTTATCATTATGTAAATTACTCTCCCTCTGATCTTTTTGCCGTCTCTTAAATATTTTCAATTTACACAAGTAATTCTCAATGCTCATTCATTAATTTGTTACCGTATAATAATAGCAAATTTCAACATCAAGAATTATTAATCAACAGAATAACTACAATATATCTCTGAATAAAAGCAAAAAACATGAGATGAAACGGTTAATAAATAATTTTCAATGACTATAATTGTTCAATTGTTCAATTCAATTACTCTGACTTTTGAAAATGAAGAAAAAAAAGGTGATCTATGTACGACTGAAGAAAAAAGCATTTTTAATGAAGAAAAAAAGGACTAATGACAAGCTGTGATGGCACGTGCAGTGAATAGAGAACATGTAATTTAAAAATGAGCACCAGTTTTTTTTTACCTCTTTTTTCCCTCTATCTAACTGTAACTAAATTGTATCTTTCGGCATTGACACAACCATTTTATTATTCTAGCGTTTCTCTCAACGATACTCGGTGGATCACTCACTCTCTGACTAGTTTCTTCATTTCCTGCGCTGCAATTATTTCCCTGCCAGTGTCCGTCATTATTGCTGCTTGTTTGATTATTACCAGACCACGGATATAATCCAAGTGCTGAATCAACAGAACTGACACTATCAAAAAATACGGGAGAAGAGGTATTTGATGTTGGTACAGTTACATATTGGTAATTATCCGAATCAAGACCGAGACGATCAAAGAAATTTTCCAATTCAATGCCGGACTTTGGTGGTCGTAATTGCTGTGGCGGTGGTGGTGGCGGTGATGGTAATAGTTGCTGTTGCTGTTGCTGTTGCTGTTGTTGTTGCTGTTGTTGTTGTTGCAACTGTTGCTTTTGTTTTTTGCGCTCATAGCTCCTATCATTACTATCGTATCGCCAGTAGCGATCACTAATATCAGATTTTGAGCGTAAAATTGGACGAGCACGTCCCTCTTTCCATCCGTCTGAGAATCTTGAATTACACGTTGGACTGTAATCAATGGGGCTATTACTGCTATCGGAATGATCATGACAATTGAAAGTCGTCAAAATTGATGATGGATTTTCATTGGGAGCACTTGCATGACTGCTGCCTCTCCTAAACCGATATTTTTCGTTGGAATGTTGTGTAGAAGCTCCACTGTCTCGTCGTATTTGTCCCCAACATTCTTGCATTCTAGGTGGGGGTTCACTGCGATGAGTGCAGTGCCCTGAAGAACCCCCTGAATCCCTCGCTGTTGCCCCATGACTGAGTTTACTTGAGCCTGATGACTTCTGAGTACGTCCACCCGATGATAAAATACTGCTTGTATCGTTACCCCCCGACGAGCCAAGAGATCTTCTCATGTGTCTCGAACTTTTATTACAAACAGAATCTCTCTTGAAACTGTGATCAGAATAATCCGAACTCGTTTCACAATCAGGGCAATCATCACGATAATTAATATGAATCGGTTTGCTCGACGACAAAGATGTCCGACTGCGTGCAGTTTTATGAAGATCGGGTAATGATTTATGGCAAATAGTAGTCTGGCAAATCGTTGGTGGTGAACTCACTCCACTATTTGATTTATCATTAGTTTTTGTCGATGTATGCGAATGAGAATTACTTCTACCAAATTTCAATCGTATTTCATGATTCGATTGTGCCGATGGAGGTGATAATTGACAATTAACAATAGGAGATAATTGAGCGGTTGGAGATGGCAATGGAGATGAGGATGAGGATAGAGATTTCGGTGGAAGTGTTGTGGCATTGTTGCTACCGCTGCCGCAGTCATATACCCCATGGCTACTTGGTGATCCTGGGGTATCGACAAAATGAATGTTCTCTTTGCTATCTGTATTCAACAGTTTACGTAATTTTGTTTGAAGTTGATCACCCACCACTCCACTTTGAAGGCCAGTTATTCCCCGTCGCTGTGGTGCTGATATCAGTCTGGGACTCTTTGGCGGTAATGCCGGTGGCAGTGTACGTTGAGGACTCAAAACAGCATCGCCCCTATCTCCGCACGTTGGTATCAATATCGAACGACAGCAACCAATCGAACCAGAACCAGAACCAGAACCAGGACCACTACAGATCATCGCTAAATGATGGTGATGATGGTAATGATGGTGATGTTGTTGTTGTGGTGGTGGTGATACTTGTGGTTGTTGTTGTTGTGGTTGTTGTTGCTGTTGCTGCTGCGGTTGCTGCGGTTGCTGCTGTTGCTGTTGCTGTTGCGACTGCTGCTGCTGTTGGAGTTGCTGTTGCTGCTGCTGCTGCTGCTGCTGTTGCTGAAGATTACGAGTACATGAAGGTGAATTTTTACACTGCCTTAACAGTCGAGGTGCTGTACTGGTGTTTATTGACCGAGCAACTTGAAGATGTCCACTATTCTTCAGCTCTTGCTTTCTATCCAAAACTATTTCACTTTTTACGTAGAAGGCTTTTGATTCTTGCAGCAATTCCACTGCGCTCTTTCTTTTGCCTGAAATGAAAAGGAAAGCTGCTAAAATGTAGAGAAGTTTTTCAGTAAATCATTGTCGTTTGTGTTGACTAGGAGGGGGAGAAAATAGTTCCTATTTACCAGTATGATCAATGATCGGGCGATGTTGAGCCCTAGTATAGGTCGATGGTGCCGATGGCTGTATCTGCATATCCCAATAATTTCGGTTGTTATTACCGTTACTATTGTTGCCCTGTGGAAATGGCGGTTGCTGTTGAGTACTCGTTGATTTACAGGGTAATCTCGCCATTGCAGTCATCATTTTTCACCAGCTGATCCTAGTATCATTCGTCCTATGATACATGAAAATAATAGAATTGAACTACACCACTTAGAAGACCCATTCATTGCATCAATCTCATTGTTAACGGTTTTTTAATGGGACAATTCCCCTTTAAACTTCATTGTGTACCACCTGCAACAAAAAAACGTGTGAAAACGTTAAAAATTTTTTTTTCCATAATTTTCACTGAAGCTTGATGATATAGAAAGTGCACCAATGCCATCCAGTGGTTTGCCTTATGTGGCTGATCAATTCAAATTGTTTTCTCATTTCATAATAGGCAACTAAAATGAATATAGCGTAGAAAGTACACCAATAAGAAAAATATATTGCATATCATTGTGGAAATTAGAGCTGATAATGTGTTAGTAATGAAAACTCAGTTGAATACTATTTCGATTTGTTCTGAATGAAAGTATTGTCACAGTTTTATTTTTACATTTTCTAATTTTTTTTAATGAAAATATTTATTGTCAGAAGAGGACATATTTAGAGGAAGAAATTATTTCTATGATCTTATAAATTTTTCAATTAAACAAATGTTGGTATATTCGCCTTCCACGATATTTTATATTCACATTTTTTACATCTGTACATCGGTACGGAAATCAATAACATACTGATACATTGATCAAAAGTTCCTGGGACACTTCCGGCGAGGACAATACGGTAATAATACGGTAATATATTCATGTATAATATCTGTGGAGCCGCAGAAGGCATCTACAATGATTACATCCAATATATATAGAGAGAATTAAAAAAAAATTTCTGGACACACAGGCCCCCCCCTTGAAAAGAGCGTACTTTCAAAAACTAACAGGTGTACTATAAAAATAAGAAAGCGCTCGTGATTCTACTTTTTTTGTTCTTCACCTTTCAATCGGTAACTGCAAACAAGTCCAATTTGAATTAATTGCATTGTTATTGCACGCTGCTATGATGTGACCGAGTGATTAAGAATAATTATGATTGTCTTCTTCATGATTATGTGTTATACATTAGGTAAAGGAAATCATTATTTTTTCAAGGTTTTTTTCATGTTTTTATGATATTCATATTATTTTTCATTGATATTTAAATTAAGGGAATTTTTATTTTATTATTAAAAAAAAAAATTTTTTTAGTCAGTTTAAATTGTCTTGTTTATTCGATCCGGATGTGAATTCAAAAGAATATTATATACGAAAAATAGTGCGGAAATTCATTCACAATATTAATAGCTCTAAAATATTCGAAAGTATATCGAGGTGACATAAAGTTTTACAAACTAACACGGATATTCTATTGTGCCTATTTGAAATAGCTATATACGCGTAACGAAGAGTCAACGAAATTTCCGGTCTTATTTAACTTCTATGGTCTTTTATTTCTCTACAATTGAATGTGTATCATATTCGAAAGGTATTTCTAGTGGGTTCCCTACATGAATATTAGAAAATATGTCCTTCATTATGCGTATGACAGATTAATTCTCAGTGAGGTCTCCTTGTTGTAGGGTTTAATTTACTTTAACATTACATCGTTCATTAAAGTTTCCATTCATCTGGAAAATTCAATAAAGCTCTGGATTGTCATGGCGAGTAATCGCCGATATTTCAAGGGCAGCTTGACGTTCTAGTCTTCTTATGAAAATTGCACAGTATATTCTTTTAAATTTCCAGCAGCTCAACAATTCCGAAAAATAAGCCCCAAATTTTCCCTATTTTGTGTTCTCATGTGGACCTGAAAATAACGATTTCATAGACTTCTAATGAATTACCTGAACATAATGTCTGGTATTCTGACTATTGTCGGCAAAATAAAAATGTAAAATGTACGGAGCAGATGCTATTGATTTACTATTGGATATATTTTACGACTATCACATGCAAAAATCATTCTTCACTTACTCATTTTCCACTATCTTTTTCTCCCAGTAAATCCCAGTTTTTGCTTGGAGAAAAAAAAGTTGTATCGATGATGTTTCTGGATTATTTTGAATAACCCAAGGGGAAATCAAAGGCTAATATCTCCTAGATTTGTCTTTTAAGCGACAGACAATTTCAGTACACCATTCCTAGTAATGAGCCATCTAAATGCGTAAATACTAATTACCGTATACTCAACACTGAGACTTAAATTACTTATTTCATTATGTAGTCATTTAGTCAGTTTCTAATGAGCATTGGCTTCTTCCAAAGCAATCATTTTTTCGAGTCACCCAAATCATTTTGTCAATTCCGTGAGACAACCTGAGACACAGATTTAATAATTAATGCATGAACAGCAGAATAGTACTTGTCTTCCATTGCTCAACAATAAATTATCAACGAAAAATTAATTATTGTTTTCACTTGATCTTTCCCTATTAATTGGAAATCACCATTTCATATCCATGTGCCATACTTTAAGGACAATTCAGAAGGAATATACATGCAATACATTTCGTAAGCGAGCGAACTAACCTCGTGCAATTTATCTTCATTCCCTGAAATTAAATCTATTCTCAGAGTGAACTTAACTCATTAAACAAAATTATAAAAAAAAAAAGAATATTGCACACAATTAATCGTAACTAACTGTCATACAATGGAACAAATTATGAATGAAAATATTTGTTGGAATTATTGCATGTGATGAAAATCTCACTGAAACAACGGTATGCAACGGTTTGCAGCCGAGTGATTTAATTCAATAATAATGGGTGGAATACTCACACTGTTCGATTGACAATACAAGTGCACAGGTGTTCACACTCGCACTGCATAACGTTTTTATTTTTCCACTTAATTATTTCTCCGACGCTTCACGACATTTCGCCATTCAACAAACACATGTATAATTAATGAATTTTAAATGAGTAATCCACTTAGATATCTAAAGTAATAGCTAGAATTCATGAAGACGTTTTTCTTCCACAAACCACATCATCCTCCCTAACAGAAACATACGACGGATCTATGAAAAATAACTCATCAGAAGTGACCTTATTTGTCAATCATTTGTAATCAATTGTGTTCAATGCGTGTATTATTTGAAAAATTGTCTATTCTATGAGAGTTTAGTCAATAACCTTTAGTATTGTAATAATGTCTGGACACTATTTTGAAGGATGAGAAATCGTTTGGAACTCGCGTTTTGATGTGGTGGTGGGTATGAAATGAAATAAAAATGGAATAGATGATAAAAATGAGGAGAACTTATGACGGAGCACTGTGGGGTATTTTGTAGCACTTGTGTTTGACTTGGGTTGAATAAGAGACCAGGAAAGCGACTATAGTGCACGAGACTGTGGTTTTATTTGGTATAATTTAGATTTAGTGACCCGGTGCCGCGCAGTGAACGTACATAGCTCTCGTATAGCTCAGCTTGATAGCTCAGCTTGATAGCACACTACCACGGCTGGCACGGCTCACGCTCACGCGCTCGAGACTTCCCCTCTTCCTCACCTCACCTCCTAGACTGCTCTACTGCTGCTGCTACTATATACTACTACTGCTCATATATATATGTACAGGATGTCCAGGTCCACGCACTCCACCACCATCTACCAATCCACCTCGATGTCCCACTCTCTTCCCCTACTCTGCAATTTATTTTCAATTCACCTCATCGAGCCCCTCGACCTCTTCGACCTCCGCCAATGTCGTTATCCACCACGTTTCAAATCCTTCATTTCCAATAACCAAATACCAAAAGAATTTTTTATTGTTACGGCATATGTATATGATATGTAGGAAGTAGATGTAGTACCCTGCAGTATGTATCTTTTGTCAACAAATTGATGGTGTCCTCTTTGAATTTTTATTTCCTAATGAAAATCCTCCATAAAATAATAAAAAACGAAAGATATGGATAATGAGGCTCCTAGAATTATATGATTTTTTCTTCTTGTTTGTACGCTGATGTATTAGCTGGAGTTTTGAGGTTAATCATCTTTCGAGTGATAAAACAAAGTGCTCCGAAAAGCAGCTGTTCCTTGTTGTTTGTTGCTTGTCTTTCGTCCATATGGATAACAGCACTCCTGTCATTTATGGCTTGGAATTTCAGGTGATTATTCGAATAAATTCAATGACTTTTTTGCCAAAAGGAGTGATAATGAAATTATTCAATTAAATTGTTTGTATAGGCACGAGCTCTATCAGCCCAAAATGCTGAAACTGACATAGTTCGATTCCTGGTTGGAACCCAGTCGTTGAAATTGGCAAATAACCAAGTACACTTGGTAGAATTGAACGATGAAACTAACACACTAAGAACTCAAATTTATCATCATGCAATTGGGGAAATATGGTCTTTGGAAGCATCCACAACAGATCCAGCCAAATTCATTACTTCTTACAATACTTTAAATGGTGAATAATAAAGCTTCATAATAATAATAAAGAATAGAATATATTGTAAATATATGAGAATGGTTTATTGAATAAATTACAGAAGAGGGTATGTGTGTAATGAAAGGTGCCCTATGGGGACTCTCAGATTTCGGTGACTTCGGTGATGATGCAGAAAAGAATTTAGTTAAATTAGGGGATATCGATACTACCCCTTATGGAAATGAATTAAAAACGATAATCTATCACCCAATGGATGGTGCGAAAGCAGTGGCAGTGGTCGATAACAAGTTCGCTCTTGTGACTCTTGATGAGGCTTCCCCTCAGGTAATGATTAAGCTAGTAGTGACTAGTGTCGAGAGTAATGACTTTCATTATAATCTATCTAAATTGTACTTTCAAGTTTTCTACCGTTGGTACACTGGCAGGCAAAGGACAGCCTCGATTCACAACGGGTAAATGGAATCCACATAATGGAGTTAATCAACTTGTAACACTCAATGAGAATAATGTGAGGGGTTGGGATTTAAGATGTCCATCGGAGGAAGCTTGGACCATTCTGTCAGCTCATTCTCAAATAATAAGGTACAGTATTTAGGTTGAAAAGTCAAATATGGATTATGTATAAAATAAATAGAGCTACTAGATAGAGTAATTTCTGTTTAGAGATTTAGATTTCAACATAAATAAGCAGTACATCTTAGCAACTTGCGGAGATGATGGATACATGAAATTCTGGGATATAAGAAGCCCCAATGAACCAGTGATTTGCCGGATGGAACATTCACATTGGGTATGGAAGATTCGGATAAACCGCTTTCACGATCAGCTCGTATTGACATCGAGCAGTGATTCTCGTGTTATTTTATCGAGCATTCCTTCAGTATCGTCAGAGCCATATGGCCACATGGTCAATGATGACGCGGCAATAACCACCACTATCGAAGAATCAGTGAATGATAAAAAGTTAGACGATGGAGTAATTGGAAAATACGAAGAACATGAAGATAGTGTCTACGCTGCTGAGTGGTCATCAGCAGATCCTTGGACTTTTGCATCACTAAGTTACGATGGAAGATTAGTTATTAATAAAGTACCACGTAAATATAAATATAAAATACTTTTATAAATTCAACTAAATAAATCATTAATTTTCTTCCACATCTACATTTATTACTTATTGCATCAATTAACAAAAGCAAATTATTTTTGTTTATAATCATTAAAAATATGAGAAAAAGGTGAACTAAAATCTAAAATTTTTCTGAAACACGAGAGGCAATATTTCTCAGTTGCCCATATACTTTGGACGGAGGGCTTCCCAGAATTAAATTGCAAATGGCTCGTCTTGCCAATTGAATATTCTGAAATGATCCTAGGATATGAATTTTCGTATCTGCCAATACAATTCGAGTTTTCGTAACATTTTCAATTGTAAATTTTGTTCGTCCACCTTTACCGGCTAATCGTCCTATGGCTCTTGACAAGTGATCACCTTTCAATGGTTTCACATCCTGTACTTGAAAAGTCTCTACGAATAAGTCATCCAATCGCAAAAGAGCCATTGCATCCTCCACTTCAAAACCTAAAACGAAGGCCTTGACGAAATCAGTGCCTTTCTGTAAATTCGATATGTCTGGAGTTTCCGGGGCTGTACGAAGTTCTACGTTTCTAGTTTTTAGATTGAAACGAATTTGTAATTGGAGATGCTCCACAACTGGTGTGAAAATTTTTGTCCAGTTTTCTTTGAGAGGACTATATCTGTGGGCTGGGACAGCTATCTAAATAAACGAAAGCAGCAAAAGTTATTAATCTCACAATTTCGTTTTTTTTCTTATTTATCTATATTTTGTTAAACCTTCGATCTTCCAAGAAAAGCAATTTTCATCAATTTTTAAACATATTTAACCATATCCAACGACAAATCTTTTCTTGTTCAAGGAAATTTTTCAATTTTCGTAGGTGCAGATACCAGGATAGACACTAATAATAGACATCTTTGATGTTGAAGTTAATTAAAGGCAATAATCGCAGTATCACACCTAGAGCTGATTCTGGGTGTGGAACCATTACATATGTATTTGTTGAATCCTAAGGAAACTTAAAGTGACAATGATCACTCACCTTTCTGTGTTCACCTCCTTGAACATTCTTCGAACGTTTTGACGCAGATCTCATTTTCACTTTACCTTCAATCCCACTGACACTATCAACCTGAATTTGATTACATTCAAATTATGAGCATTATAGAAAATTAATGAAAATTTAAACATTTAAATAATGATGAAAAAACATAACCTCGTGCCTTACCTCCATATAACTTTCATTGGCATGTCGTCGTTTCGTGGACTTCATTTCTGAATATGATTCTTTATTTGCGGATGACTTTTCTTCAGTACTTGTGCTCATTTTTTATTGAATTTGGATTATTTCGTTTATTTGAATAACTCAATATTAATTGAATTTCTTATTTGCCTCGAGTGTGAGTGTAAACGGTGTAAACACGTGGACAAAAAGGTTATCTAGAAGATAATCAGCGGATATCTAAAGATAGATACTGAACATCCTCTTTACGAATCGAACGGTGACCATTTCACGTACCAAAAATACCTTTTCGATTGTGTTTAAAGTTTAAACTTTAAACGTTATCTTCGATGAGGTATATTTGGGATAGCCGATTGGACATGGACATTGTCGACATTGTGCTCTTAGGTTACAAATAACAATATATCCCATAAGCAGCCATAAGCCTTACCTCACGCACTGATGATAGATGCGTCATCTAACAAGTACCTAGTTACTCTAATTTTCTTATGTTTCAGACTTCAAGCCTGGATTGAAAATGGAGGAAAGCTCTCGTCTTTCTTGAATATTCATTCCAGAAATGGCTTTCAATTACCTCCAGTTTATTCCAACCAAGCAATCCAATAAAAACTCAGCTTAGGCCAGGCCAACAGCAAATTATATACATATTTTTTTTTATTTAAAAAACAAAATCACCTCCGTTTTGACATAGACCTGCGACCAGCGACTGGCCATAACAGAAAATATAAAACATCGAGTCAAGAGATTGGCAATGACATGTTGTCCTCACACGAGTGAGAATCCTTGAGTTTGTTGAATGGCTTGAAGCAGTTTGTACCTGAGTCTCTCCCGGGTTTGATATCGTGGTAAATCGAGGAGATTAAAACATGTATGCGCTACTGGTAGGTATTTATCGTCATTCATTGGTTCAATAGTAATCTGAAAGAGCACAATTGTTATCGACATAATTGTCAATCGTATTTTTTCCTAAACTAATATTTACCTTGTTTCACGCAGTGAAAGGAGAATTTAATATACGACTATTATAAATAATATATTCCCTACTGGTTTGTTTTCTCACCTTAATAGCTTTCATCCCTTGAATAGGAATACGATCGCTGCCTGTGAGAAATAGCAAGAATTTCTTTTTCTCCTCCAGTGAAAGCTCATGGAAAATTTCCCAAAACATAACAATAGTGGGATCATTCTTGGTGTATCCCTCGTTGTACCCCGCATTTTCCTCTAGCTCCTTCCAGTCATAATTTTCATTCCCCACAATAAGAGCCATCAGCTCATGACTAAGAAAGAACTTGAGAACATGTCCTCCACAAACTTTATGAAATCCATTATAGAAAGCCCCAAACTGTGACTCCACGGATTTATTAAAAACATAATCCACATAAAGTTCCACAAACTCCTTCTTATTCTCGATAGTCACTGGAGTCTTGCTTCCTTCTGGAATAAGTTCATAAACCCTTTGCTCTCCAAATACCTCTCTAGTCACCTCGAAATTAAGGCAAAAAATATCCTCAAGGTCTTGATTGCCATACTCCAAAACACTCGTCAAACTCTTAGCCAGGACTGGTGACAAATCCTTCAGATCAGCCAACATCACCTTCTCCCCAAGGAGTTTCTTGTACAAAGCAAGTGGAAAAGGCAGATTGATAATTATAAAATTGTAGATAACAAGTCCACAGAGGACTCCAATGAGAAAATACATTCGCTCGCCCTCAAATGAGTCCTCGCTGAACCAAATGGTCCTTGTTTCCTCGAATTGTTTAAACATTCCATACTTCGGATCAAGAATTTCCTTCAGGAGAAGCATAAAGAACTCCTTCTTGACACCACCAGCGTCCTCAGCCTCTTCTCCATGGAACTTCACCCTCAGAGGTTTCTTGAGATCACTGGAGTTGTGCTCCGACAACTCCCTCAGTGTATCAGCGACAATATTTTCCCTGGATACGTTGAGTATGAGGAATTGTCTGGCACTTAGAGGAGCCGCTCCAGACAAGAAGATATTCCTGCTGGCAGCTTCGTTCATGGCTGAGTGCATCTGTATCGCTTGATCAGTCTCCAGGAGAATTGTCTTGGCTTGGGCATCAAAGAGGAAAGGATAATTGAAGAAGGGAATACCTATAGTGTAGAGATCGATACCAGTGTAGAATTTTATATAGTCGGCTCGAATGTTGATTAATTCGGATAGTTCTGGCATATAGAACATTTCGTAGGGAACCCTCAGACCCTCTCCTTGGGTTTTATTTAGCTCGTTGATGAACTGAAGGGCGTCTAGGGCTACTTTTAATGATGGATCCTTGCACATTGAGTTGTTCTCTCTCTGTGCCTGATTTAGGACCAATAGAATAATCGCTTTGTATGCTCTGATCAATCTATGGTATACCTGAAACAGAAAGAGAGTCAAACAAATGGAAAAATGCGAGTTGATTTAAGAAAAAGAGTCGATGAATTATTATGTATCAATAACAAATGAGAAGCACAACTTATTTTATCGTTATAATTCAGTGATATTTAGATCTAACGATCAGTAAAAAAATTCTATCTAACTCTGACCTGAACAGGTGCATGAGTCCACCATATGCCAACGACTCTCTTAGCCTCCGGTTTAAGGCTCTGCAAAGCTCTGGCAAAGGGCACTTGAAGAATTGCCCTGTTGTTTACATCCATAAACCCATGATACAGTGGAATCACCACGTAAACCCTGAGGGTCTCCACATCAGGAGGAGAGGCTATTAAAGAAGGAATGAGTCCCTCTCCAATCGATGTGAAAATCAGTTCAAGAATCGTTGCATTCTGAACGTCAGATATCATTCCAAACATTCTGGACGCCTTCTCCACATCTACTCCAGAGTGTCTGCTGGAGCATCCGTAGTGTAGATCATCATCCAGAAGGAAAGAGCCATTGATGCAGGCCTGACTCCTAAAGACAGTCTCCAAATAAGTTATGAGGTCGTGATCGAGGATCTCACCCATGGCTACTCGCTGGCATTCCATCAGGCGCGCTTCAGTGACAATGAGAATCTGGGAAAAGTTTTCATAGTACCGGCAGTCATCTGGCTTTACATTTTCCTCCCTCTTGCTAACGCTAGCGAAACAGTGGTCCCCACCGGAATAAATGTGCCTGACAACGCAGTCGACACTGTATTCGCTCTTGGGGCGGTCGATTGTGTAAATTGAGCTGCCATTTGGTGAGACCCAGGGGCCCAGCACTACCTGGGGAATAGCAACACTTCTGGCACCATTGATGCCCAGCTGTCCAGCACCTCCTAGACCCCAGGCATATACACGACCTCGTGAAGGTACCAAAGCCAGCATGTGACGTTTCCCACAGGCTATCTGGGTTACTATACTACCCATTAATTCCATAATCTTTCTAGGGAGAACTTCGTTGCTGTTTGTACCATGGCCTAATTGTCCGTACATTCCAGCACCACACGTGAAGACACCGCCGTCGATGGTAAGAAAAGCGGTAAAGTCCTCTCCGCAAGAAACGTACCTAATTCTCGTGGACCTGAGTGTCCTCAGTTGATGAGGATAATGTAGATTGCCTGTAATGGCAATTCCCAGTTGGCCAAAAGTATTCCTCCCCCAGACGTAAATAGCCCCAGATTTGGACACTACAACCGAGTGATAACCACCACATGCTATGAAGGCGATGGGCACACCAGCCAAAGAGCTAATGAGTCTGGGTTTGTGCTGTGCTTGAGACTCGAGCCCTAGGCCTAGTTGACCTTCAGTATTTGATCCCCACGAGTACAATTCGCCATTGTTAGTGAGAGCCAAGGCATGCTTGAGGCCCCCAGATACTTGGACAATTACACTTGCATTCAGGGTCCTAACCATCCTGGGGGTTTCCTCCATAGGTATCTGACTGTTCAGTCCTAGCTGGCCCTCGAAATTGCAGCCCCACGTGAACAGCTGACCCCACTCGTTTATCGCGAGAGTGTGGTAGCCGCCGCACGAGATTTTCCTGAAGATGAAAGCGTCCAATGAGGGTAACTGCTGAAATCTTTTTCGGGGTTGGAGGTGCCCAAGCTGTCCATAATCGTTGTTGCCACAAGAATAGAGGTGGCCATCGGTGGTCATCAAGACTGTATAGTTCTCTCCGCAGGATATTTCAGCCACCTGTATGGCTTTTGCGAAACTCACTTCTGTAGGCACTCGAATATTTTCGTCCTCGATACCACCCAGCCCCAATTCACCGTGTACCGTACTGCCCCAGCAAAACATGTCTGGATGTTGGGTCACGTTCGGATCAAGTCGACGCTTTTTTGAATCACTTGCCTGTAAAAATTGTTTTATCGTTTCTCAAAATTTAATTTATGTATATTAACTGGAATATATTACACACGTAATTTAATATCGTTAACTTTTACACTATTAGTATTATTACTTTTGTAATTTTTGTTTTTTTTTCTCAGATTTTGTACTTGATCAAGAGTAATTGAGAACAAGGGCGAGATGAAGTTTTTCAAGTTTTGCTTTACCAGCTTGAATTCTAAATTCGCAGCTTTAAGTGAATTAATTTACAAATTTTATTATCACTGGATTCGGTACTACAAGAGCAAAACAGAATAGAATTGAAAAACATTTAAAATTCCCATTGAATAATTTCAACTGATGAAATCTCACAAAAATTCAAACCGACAGATCTATTGACCATTTCCTATTGAATATCCAACAGAATGGGCTTAAAAAACAATTAGAATTCAACGAGAATTCTCTACAGTATCAATAGAATACCATCGAATTTTTTATAAATTTTTCTAGATGTTTCTATACAAATTTTGATGTATGTAGTGAATTTTTGAGATGAGTGATAAATATCTGGAGTGAGGAAAATTACCATTTCATAACTCACTCTCGTTTTATCCCATCCTCAATCATACGTATTATTCCAAGCAATTATCATGAAAATCAAGGAGCTAACCAAGTCATCTCGTTTATTCTCCAATCTTAATGATTCCAGGACTTTCGACCAAAGTAAACTTTTACACTGGAAACGAGTGGAGTCGTTTGTAATCTATTGAGTCTTACGAGAAAATTCACTGACAAAGCGATGATTAATAAATACCATGGAATTATCCACCAATTTTCAGAATGATTTTTTTCCTCACGAGTGCACTATTTTATTTCTGTTATTCATTTCTTGAAATTCCAGCTGACTATTTGTTATTTTTTTTTGCATATTGGTGTCTTAGGTTTGTCACCAGCACACATTTTTAGGTTAAGGTTAAGACGTCACGAAAATTCCAGTAGACTCCATAAGCCAGCGGTAAGATTGAACTTTAATAACAACAGAAGATTAAATTCAGTTCTTTGATGCTTGAGTTAATTTACTTCTCACTTTTAAAGCTAATAAAATGGTGAGGGAATGAGATTGATATTGATGAGTCATGAACCTGTGGTACTCACATGATTTTATTAATTTATTAATTTATGAATTATTGGTCTTTGGTGTCTTTGGCATAGGCCATTGTTTATCAAACTGAGGAGTGAACTCAGGTGACATCGAATAGCCGAGAATATAGGAATAACTACAAGAGAATGTTTATGGGAATTTTTCAATCAAATCAAACGAATCGAAATTTTATTTTTGAATATTATTTTTTTTTATTCGGTTGGTATGAGTTTTGTGGTCACTCCGTCGTTTAGCGAAGACCCAAGCCAGGAGATTGATATTATCGACCTCTCACGAAACCTCCGGAGAGAGAACAGAAGGGCATTCCTCATAACCTCGTTGACTGACTACAACTGTACCATACTCTTCACACATATGTCTTTTATATTGTTAAGGCCCGGGTGGACTATCTATCGAATGTCATCTTTTGTTTAAATTTTATCTTTTTAGTTTGAAATACATCAAAATTTGGGATCAAATTTGTGTTGCGGGAGCTACTCGAATGGTTATAAAAAAATAATGAAAAAAAAGAGGAAAAATTATTGAAGGGCGCTAAAGGGCGATATTGTTTAAAAGGGATTTACCAAGTTCATAAAAATATAATAAAAATTACGCAGCTTACTATTGTTCTCCAGAAGATTGAGTGACAGCTAGATGCAATAGTAAGCTACGTGATTTTCATTATTTTTTAGCAAATCCGCTAAATCCTTCTTAAATAATCTCGATCTTTACCACCCTTCAATAATTTTTCCTCTTTTTTTCATTATTTTTTCATGTCCATTCAAGTGGTTCCCACAACACAAAATTGATCCCAAATTTGAATGTATTTTAGGTTAAAGAGATAAAATTTAAACAAAAGTCCACGTTCGATAGATAGTCCACTCGGTTCTTAATGAAGTTGTTATTTATTTAGTGTTGACTTTATAACAATAAATATTGTTGACTCTAACAAATCCAAGCTCGAATATTTTATGTGGTATAGTACTCAAGGACCATATATTCAGCAATTTGAATCGTTCAAGTCAATTTGTTGGATAATAATAAAACATCATTAAATTTTTTTTCGTTTTATTGAAAGACATGTAGGTAAATACTATTTCGTAGGTCATCCAGTGATACAAAGGTTAATCATTAAAAGTAAAAATCGACAATTGCTGTAATTTGTGACTTATAATCATAGTAAAAAAATACATATAAAAAATATGATCATTAGTGTTTATAGCTAGTTGCACGAAGTGATTGAGGCACTCGTTTAAGGCACAAAGAATCTTACGAGTTCCTCGTAATGTTTCCAGTAATACTAATAAGCAAAATTGTGTTGAATTCCGACATTTTTGCAGGAAAAAAAGTTGAAAATTACAAAAATATACCCGGTATTGCACGGTAAAGGTCATCAACTTTGTAATTTGTACAATCGATTCTAATCGTATTCCCGTATAAAAATAATCCCTCTGCGATTGCATCGAACAGATAACTCTTTCATATCAAAATATTAAATTTTGTTACGATAAAATACTAAAAATTATCATTTCAGTATACTGCTATTTTTTTTTTTTTATTCATTGCCAGTGACAGAGGAGCTTGAATTCCCCATTGCGCATTCATAAAAATACGATTGACGTTGGAAACGAAAATTAAACTTAGTTGAGTCTTCAATTGATTGGAAATTCATGAAAATGGCTACCTGAATTAGGAATATTTTCACTCTTTCGAATTAATAGCAAGACTCCTACGCTTCAGTAAGAAATTCTATTGAATTTCTGTGGGAAGTTTCATTTACTTTTTAAAAATCGATAAATGTCATCGATGCTTTGTAAAATTTCTAATGTTTCAAACAAAAAAATTTCCTCGAAAATTGAGGAGAATTTTTCAAAAAGTATGATTGTCTATAGAATGTTTGTTACACTTATCTCGTCCATCGAATTCTATTGATTCATGGGAGAGAGCTCATGTTGCCCATTAATACTTATATTTTTCCTCCCGATTTGTGCGAAAGTGGACTGTCTCCACCTGCCATTCTCCCCATTGAGGTTTTGATCCTCACAGACGCAGAGGAAAAGTGTGTCGATAACAATTTCAAATAGTGAAATGACGCAGTGAGCGATGAAAAATGAAAAAAGACACACTATGAATATGGGAGCAGCGTAGAAATGGAGTTTGGAATCATGTCGCATGAAGAGGAGAGCAATGGATCCAGTGGTTGCGGTGACGAAACATTTCCCGAGGAAGAGGATGAAGTCACCAACTCCATTGACGACTGCCAACTGTAGGGCATTGCTGGAGAGCGTCGAGAAGGCGATCTTGGAGGATTTGCAGAAGCTGGTGCCTTCGATGGCAACTACTGTGTAGGCATTGTGATTCAGAAAACGAATGAAATTCTCGAAGCAGTAGAAGCAACAGCTGCAGGATTTGAGGCCACATTGGGCACAGGAGGAGCTCTCCCTTGAGGTCTCCATTTTTCGGTGAATGTACGTGAGGATAAGCCTGGGTACTTTGAAGATCGTGATTAAGAGGGAACCACAAGCCACTGATCCCAGGTGATAGCTCACAAGCTTTCCAATTGCCGAACACACTGGTGAGGTATTAGCATCCTTGCCTCTGCAAGTCAATTGTGTATTGAAATGGATTGAGGTCGAGTCGAGTCTCGCTTAAATTCACAGAGGTAATGAAATTGATTTTAAATGTATGATTAACTTACCTAAAATACCAATGAGCAACAGCTCCAGCAATTACCAGCTCCTGACAAGCCGTTATGAACTCAGATATCCAGACGAATCCAATAATGTACACCCACCACATGTACTTCACCCACGTCGCATCAACGTACTCAACAAGAGTCAGTTTTTTGAACCGAGTGATTGGCAAATCAAGTTTTTGCTGGCCGATCAGTGCTTCCTTGTCGATTCTAGAGTTCAACAGCTGAATGTTTCCAGAAGAGTTCAACATCTGGACGGATTTTTCTCCGGGATAATCTGTATTGTAATTCAGTATCCATTATAATTAATGATTTGAACTCTGCTTAAACATTTCTCATCGAAATTTTTTCTGGAACTTCTGGAGAAGATTTTGCCATTTACTTTCTCGATATGTGAATACATGTTAATTATTACTGAATAATATACTCACTGGCTGTCGCGAGACTCAAAACAATAGTAATCCAAAAGGCGTAGAACATTATGAGAGCAATAAAAGTTAAAAATGGTTGGACGAACAGTCCGGGTAGTTCAGCGAGGCACGTGGCGCTCTCCCTGAAGAGTTCTGTCATGAAAGCTATTCTATTGCGGAGGAATATGACAATAAACAGGAGAACAACCGTTATAATTGTAGCAATAATGGCGAAGGCGAGGAATGCCCTTTCATTCCTCGCTGATTCCTCGAGCAATTGATTGGGATCGGTTTCGTCCAGGGTGGATTTTATTCCTGCGTACGTCCACCATAGGAGTCCAGTCCCACTAACACAAGCAACACTCACCAAAATCATTACCACCCAGGTAACAATACTAGCGAGCAGGTGAAAAATGGCAATCATCAAGAGAGATAAGACAAAAGCCAGGAAGGACAGAGCCAATATTTCCCTCCACGTTTTATAGAGATCCCCTAGGATTTGCTCGAAGATGTCCCAGGAGTTAAGCAAACTGTACAAATTGTACACCAGACTCGAGGGTATCTCCTTAGCTGCTTTGGGGACGCAACGATTCAAGATTGGTATGCTCTCATGGACGGGCAGCCTGGGACAGTATTCAGTTTTGTTGTGATTTCCATTGTCTGAACAGGCGGTAAAACCAATTTCTGGTCTGTCGTGGCATAGCTGGGAGCCCGTCCTTTTATAGAATTGACAGACCTCGCTCGTGTAATTCATCGTCCTGTCTGGGCATTTCTTCACACAAATTTTTAGGGATTGGTGCAGGTCCTTCACGTCCAGGAAAAATAAATAACTGCAATGATGATGAGTTCATTCATGATGAGTTTTTTTTTCATTGTATGTATATATCCAGTTTTTTTTCTCTTTTGAATAAAAATAGATACGTTTTTAAGGAATAGTTTTAATTTGTATTGAGTAAAAATTAAACTAAAGACAAATATTATAAAACTGACAAAAAATTTGAAATATTTAATTTTTTAATGTAGAAACTCACGGTTTGTCACTTGTGTCTTGGCCAGACAATTCCATATCCCCGAATTTTGGATTATTTTGGGTACCACAAGTGTTCCCAAAACTGTCATACCCATTGATCAGCCTAAGAGGGTTTCCATATACAAGAGCAAAAGCCGCGATCATAATCTGAAGAAAAACCACCCTTTCAAATCATACATCACCTAGTCCCACCTTTTGTTTACTCACCATAGCAAACCAAAAAATAATGAACAAACACAACCAGAAGATATCGGTGCATCTCCGTATTCTTACGGCACCCTGACGCTCGTCCTCCACCTCACTCTCATAGCACAGCATCTTCCAGAGTCCTCACAATCCCTTCACACAACCTTATTATTCCTCTGATGAAGCCGATTACGCTGCATTTAACGTGTAAAACTCATTTCCCCGCCTCCACCGCGTCGCTCGTCCTACCTGTTGTCTCCTAGTTATAAATCGAATATAGGGTCCCCACAGAGTTCTTTAACCGTTTCACCCTAATCCATCAGCTTCCGGGAATTTAAACTTAAGTTTAAACGGCTCCCTTCATTTAAACTTTTTAACTTTTCGTTAATTTAAACAAACCATTTTATATTTCGCTATATCTTTTTAATTGGAATATATCTATGAAAAATTGAGTCAGGAGAGCCACAAGCTATATTTATTAATCTCTCTTCGCCACTTGACCTTGATAACTGAGTTGACTCATTTCGTTTTACCACTGGTAATACTTTTTATCTTTATCTCTTCATGGATTGATAAAAAAACGGCCTCAAATTTAGCCTAAAAAATTTCTAAAATTTTGATAAATTGAAAAAGAAAAACAATCCGTGAGATTTTCCATTTTTATAAAAAAAGGCGTTGGAAAATGCGGAAAAATTTAAAGTTGGTGCCTTAGATGGTGGTCCGTGGTGGGGACCCTAGACCTAGGGATAACACGTGTGCGGACTGCGGCAATAAAAGAGATATTTTTTGGTTTCGTGGGTCTCGTACGTCTTGCAAGAGTAGTGAGGTTCGTGAGTCGTGAGTGAGTCAGTGATCAACTGGCTTCCGATGAAAGGAATATGTTTGTCCTCCAGAGGTCTTCTATTTTGTGAGTACTCGACACTTTTCGCTCGTTATCAATTTGCGGAACGGAATAAACAGAGTTGCACTTGACCTGAACTGATCATCCTTATCTTTCAAACATTTCAATATTTCGCCAATTACAACTGTATGTTGGGGACAATTTTTTTAATTGAACACAGGTGACGAAAATTTGACGAGAATTTGTGTATCGATTGGGAAAATTGAAGTTCAACCCTCAATGAGGTTTAAACTCTAAATCGATACGGTTGGAAGTCGGAGAGGAGTGGGGCGGGGAGGTGTTGAGGGGAATTCCTCGTGGGATTTTGCAATAATGTTATTGTTGGCGTTTGGAAAGTGACATAATGAAAAGACATCCCGCCGAAATCGATTTACATAATTTCGGTGGTTCGGCATTGAAGGTGAATAAATAGAGTTCGTGACCTTGACACAGAACAGAGGAGCGTGCTATTGAGGATGAACTAATAAAAAATGAGAAAATGAATTGAAACTTTTTTTTTGTGT
Source organism: Fopius arisanus (assembly GCF_000806365.1). Lineage (NCBI taxonomy): Eukaryota > Metazoa > Arthropoda > Insecta > Hymenoptera > Braconidae > Fopius > Fopius arisanus. The sequence continues at coordinate 1,345,101 of NW_011887749.1, forward strand.
TACACTGTGAAAAAAAATTTCTTTGGCTAAATATATGTTCTTCCCACCAGTAAATCTGGCAATCATTGTGTAAATACTCCCATAAGATTTACTAATGTCAAATATATTTTCTTATTGTTAGTAAATGCTCTTGGCGAACGAATTTTTTTTCTCTGTGTACTTTACACTCATATTATTTAGAAAGATGGTGATTCAAGACGTCTTATTTAAATGTAAACATGATATTTTACATTTTCTTTATTACTCTTGAAAAATACAAATAGCATAAAAGATTAACTAATATATAATCATAATTTTAATTTCATTTTAAACTTAGTGTTTTCATAATATAATTGAAAATATTATAATTGGAAATAGTTGAAAAACATTTATAAATGCTCTTTCTCATCTCGTGTATATTCGTGCTAACGCGACGGCTTCTTCTTTTTACCTCACAGCCAGTAAAAAAATGAGTTAATCATTGCGGCATTGTAAAAAACAGCAATTCCCGGAAATCTAGAATCGATACCGTCAAGGTTCTCAAAACTTATGGAGCACAGCGGTTCCGACCTGTCATGTTTTATGGCAATTATTTAGTAGATTCACACCAGCGATTATACCCTGGTCCAGGCTGAAATGACCGCGAACCTCGTGTTTACGAACAGCGATTACCAAAATAAATACCGTCAATGGGTAGGGTGATGCCTATTACCCATTAGTGTCCCAATAACTGTAAGATTGGCTTCACTAGTCGGTCTAATAAGTCCAATTCCCCCGTAAGTGAAGGTTAGTGTGAAGTGAAAAATATGGGTCTGCCGATCTGGATATTTTGCGGACACTGGCACACAGCTATATTGACCTTCGATCTTTAATGTCATAATCCAAATCCGCAGAAAAAAAACTACCATTTTTGTAGACAAAAAAATGACAAGTACGTACCTTTAGACTGTTTTATATTAAATGAAGAGAATACTACAAGTCCTTAAGTTTGTAATGTACTAGGTGATGATGTATTGATTCTTGAATTTGGAATTTTTAATGGCCGAAATCGATGAGTTGAAAACCAAAAGTTAAATGAAAACAGAACAAGACACAAACCATAGAGAACGAAAATTCTCAAGCTAGCGAATTAGAATTAGTGAGTGCGGTAGATTTTTAAATAGTCGATAGATCGGGCAATATATGGATTTCTTGATGGATAGTAATAAATTACATAATCTAAATTCCTCCAATAATTAATTTTGCCATGTTTCAACTACTACAAAATTTCACGAGCCAAGGCCGACACGAACACAAATCCAAAAATATCTTTATCAAGTGCCGGACGTAATTTTATTGTGACATCTGTAACAGAATTTCTCACGGATGATGACGAAACACTCTGTATTTAAAAATGAATTAATACGTATCAGGGTCATGATTATTCAATTTATTTTTATTTGAGTTCTTGAAATTAATTTTTGGCTAACCTTTGCGGCACAGAGCTCATCGATAAACGAATTAAAAATATATAATGGGGATCAATCCTTCATTTTTTATGTGAAGATATTAGCAAATTTCGATTGAATCAGAATTATAGGGAAATTGTTAATTTTGTAATTTGGTCTAAGACCGACGTTGGCAGTTCAATGGTTCAATGCGAGCTTAGTACTCTGAAGGCTGTCAGTTCGATTCCCCGTTGAATCGAATTTTTCAACAGGCACCGAGTAGCAAGAGGTTGCTAATAGAGTAACCGCCTAGACCGACATCGTTTTTGCTGGGGTTTCCCATCTCACTACTCGGTTCTCTAGCACCTCACTCTTCATTTTTCCTGCGTCATCCTCAGGAACTTTCCAGCAACCCCCAATTTTCCCAATTTTTCCCATAGTTTCTCTCTGTTCACCTTATTAAACGCTGAAGTCGATGAGCGCCACATATAACTTCCCTCCTTTCTTCTTCAGCTGCCACCCAATTAGCGAATTTAGTATGAATACCTGCTCCATCGTGCCTCTATTCCTTCTGAATCCCGCCTGTGCCTCTAGCAATTTCCCTTCCTTCTCGAGCCATTTACCTAGTCTTCTCGCCATCATTCTCGCTAGGACTTTGTATCCTAGAACTTACAAGTTCTACCTCTGAATTTCGTGCTTATTCAATAATCTTCGCAACTAATATGACATATCCGCTAATAATGCATTCATAAGCCTTGATTTCAGTTTAAATCCCTTAAAAAACAGCGCATTTTCAATTTGTGAAATGCGAAATTTGACACGTAACCACCTATAACAATTTACCAAGTGGATGGAATGAGAAAAAAGATCTCGTTGAGATCCTCAAGGTGGTGCATGACAAAGCCTCATTAGTTAAGTTCCAAGGTCTGACGAAAAAGCTGAATTTTAGTGTGTGATATCACGTTCAAAAAGTAAACAATGTACAATAACTTCATGAAAATTCAATAAAATTGTGTTCCTCATATTGCATTCTGAAGAAGCAATTATGCCCTTCAGAATGATATATTAATATTCCAATTGGTTGACTCAAAAACATTGAAAAATCTAGTCAAAATTGGATTTTTAAGTAAAATACAAAAATTAAATTTTTGCCTAAAAGTGCTATGATGAAAAATACTCCGAAATGAATGATCTACGTGTCAAGCTGAAGTTTAGTTAATAGCATTTCGAATGAGCATACAATATATAGGGTTTATCAAATAAGAATATTGAAATTAGTGGGAACCAGGAAAAGGCCCAGCGCCACGGTCACGGATTGTTCTACAGAAGATTTATCATTTACCAGAGGGAATTATCCGATTGATTTTCAAGCACGAGGGGATTCGCCGAATTATTCCCCAAAATCAAACCTCGATCAATGGGAGCTGAGATTTGATATCTATTGACAATCTTTCTTTTCACTCATTTAGACAAATGCTACGGTTTTGTGACGTTTTTTCAATTGTTTGATGTTGATAATTCTGTGCAAAAACACGTGATGTCATATCCTAGTCTCCTATTGGTCGAGATTTGATTGTGCGGAATAATCAGTAGAATACGATGTAGGATGTACCACGTGGCATCGAATGCTGCAATTCTGTTGGTCGATATTTGGATCGGGAAAATAAACATTTAAATTTCACACTAAAACTAAAAATTTTTGAAGTTGAAAAAAAAAACAATTTTTCCTGTTTGCAGGCAACAACTGTTCTTCCACCGTCATTTACCTTATCATGACAAGAAAAGAGTTCTTCTGGAATTTTCGCATAAAATGTATAGTTATCGCCAATTTTTCAATTGTAACTGACAATGCACAAGAGTTTTGAATTTATCAAGTGTATAATGTATCGATAACCGTAACGAGGATGGAGTTGTTGAACTAGAAACAATACGGAAAATAACCACGTCCCAATAATTGATAAAATAATCAATGAGCCATGTAGCTAACTTGAATTAATACACTAAGAAACAAACTGAAATACTCCTTAACTTCACCCAAGTTTTGATTTTTTCTTGTATATTTTTCGGAGAAAAATTCAATGAATTTTCTTCCAAATAATTGATAGTAAATCACGCAACAAGTGTGTAATGAGTTTCTTCCCACGAGTCAAAAAATCCTTAACGCAAGTGTTTCGTATACTATTTCATGTCATTGGGCCTGTAATCTGCGACTCTGGCGAGCGATGGCATAAAGATAAGTTTAATTAGGTTCTCCAGTAGATGAATATGAATAAAGACTTGATAAAAATTAAAATTAATGAATTTTCTTATCAGTGTAATAAACTTATGCTCGACATATATAAATGTGATCTTGTGAATTTCAGTTTACAAATTGTTGTCTGACTCTACTAGTTTTTGTCACTTCCTTCTTGACTAGTTCTGCGTCGATCTCACGGAGGATTTGCTCATTCGGAAGGAGGTTGGTGTAGGCTTTTAGGCTTTTAGTGGTTTTTAGCCTTCCCATATGTCTGGGAAGTATAATGAGCCTCTCGGCCATTTTCCACTCTGCACATGGCAGAGTTGGCCGAGCCAGCGAATTCCAGTAACCAGTGATAAGCCCCAACAGAGAGCCGAGCTTTACCCTGTTCAGTTTCACCAGCGGCTCAGCCAGCTTCGTCGAAGGTTCACGTAGTAGGGTATTTTTCTGCTTAGCGCTTTCCGGAGAGTGCCATCTTGCCACAACCCCCCTCACCGCTCGTTTCCGGAACATATCCTTAACAAAGTCTATATGCACACCCACCAGGTCCTCCTCTGTTGGTGCAATCTCTAGACATCCTTTTTTGGCCAGCTCATTGGCTTTCATGTTGCCGAGGATGCGCCAGCGTGACCTGGGATCCAGACCACTTTTAGCTGATTATAGGTAGCAACTCTCTTCATCAGCTCAATGCAGTCATTGAGTAGTCGAGAGCAACTCTCATTCCTGAGCAGTGCCCTCAACGCACGCCTGTTGTTCGAGCAAATGTATATCTTCTTGCCCCTGTCCCCCCTGTCCAGGATGTCCCACCCACAGACCTTCTGGGCCGCAAGCTCTGCTTGGAGCCCGTTTGTATGCGAGTTGAGTCCAAGGGCCCTTGCAGGTGAGGGTCCTTCAGACCAAATCCCTGCTCCCGCTCGGTTGCCAATTCTGGAGCCATCCATGTACCAGACCAGCCCCTTCGGTGGCGTCCATTTTTTTATCACCCCCTGGCTAAGTTGCCCCCTCTCCAAGGTTGACCTTGAAATTCATTTGGAAGTGCCAACGAGGTCCGCAGGCATCTCCTCCCCAGGACAGCAGTCCCCGAAGGTCGCTGTCCGCCGTAAGGATCGCCGCATGACCACTGCTGGCCCCTTTCCATAGGCCTTGCAGATGTAATCTCGCAGTCGAGGTTAGCACCACCTCCTTAATGTGAAGGTGGAGCGGCTAGAGGAAGAGCAGAGCCTCCAACTATTTTACCATGGCAGGCTTTATTCATGGCTGTCCACCAAACAACGTCAGTGTATGTGAGCTGTGGGAGCATTATGGCTGTGTATAATCGGCTAATTAAGTTCGTAAAAGACTTGAAGTTGCATCCTGTGCTTCTAGAATACGGATGCAACTTTAAGTTTTTTACGAACTTATTCGGTGATTGTAGATCCATTTGACGACTCTGGGTCTTAGCCCCCACGTGTTGCTGAACATCCTTCTGCATGCCCAGTAAGTCATGATGATCTTCTTCGTCTGCATTGGTGTAGGATTGGCAAGAATTTCTTGGAAGATTAATCACTTCCGTAATTAGTCGGTACAGTGATAATATATTCACTAATACACGGATCAACTACACGATAATATTCAATGTCGGGTCGGTATACGCATTATTAAGTTTTTCGACTAGGTACATTGACTCTCGTCGGGCTCAAGGTCTGGAGCCCAGAGATCTGTTCCGTTCAGCACCCGATTGTACTCTGATGTCTCCAAAGTTCTCACGACTTCGTTAAAGCTCTCTCCAAGTCTCATCTTTCTGAGCTAACTAGTCTCACGGTTAATTTCAATTGGTATTTTCTTGGTGTCACTGATACCAAGTCAGTCAAACAGCTCATCATATACTTCTATCTGACCGTCACAGGGTTCTTAGGACCCCGTGGGACTGCTGATGCCAACTCTGCAAGATGAGAAGAAAGAGGGATCATCTTTCCCGTTCTCATCATCCAACATTGCCTATAGTATTAAATATATCTTATTTTTTAATATCAACGTATTGTTTAATCCCAATACGCCACATAAATGTTTCAAAGTACCTCTATTTTTTATTCCAAAAATGTTTAATTGTAACTCCCCTCAAAAAAGTAATTATCTTGTTATTGAATAATACCTTCTTTCAGTGACGATCGAAAAATCATAGGAGGAGCTGGGGAAGTTTATAAATGAAGAATAAATATAGTATATTTCTCACCTAGGGAGGGAAGTGTGTATTTTGCTCCCACCGGGGAGAACAATAGTATTTTGGCACTTGGTACGAAGTATACTATTTCGGACTTTTCGGATCATATTAGATAGACACAATACAAAAAATGCAAAACTTTATTTTGGACAATTATGATGCTTGTATTCGGAAGCGAAAAGTGGATGAATCGCGCAGAAATAATGAAATGGTAAAACTTCAATCCGCAGCTATTTAACAAAGATTATGATAAAAATTGGTCAAGCTTCCTTCACTCCGGAAAAATTTCACGAAAACCTAAAATATCTCATTTCGCCTGAAAAAGATGCAAAAGATGCAAAGATGCCCTAGCGTATTCTGTTAATTTTCTAGAGCAGGGCTCATTTTATCAATTTTCCTCAGATCACGACATGGAGGCTGGGTGCGGGCCATACCATCCGCAACGGCATCAGCAGCTGACGTTCAACAGAGGAATATCCACGAAGTTTCGGGGGACGTCGTTCCCATAAATATGGTGAAGGGCATAGGGCACCTGAGAGATCCTCGTCTGAATAAGGTAAAAATACTCGTTCCACAAAGCAATAAAAGCAATTGACCCTTGAAGAACCCCAGCGGAAATTCGGAATACTTCTAAAAAAAGTTCATCACAATTTTCAATGTTTTTTTAATGCAATGTTTTTTAATGGGATTTTTTCATATTTCACGTCATGAAATCACGTCACACATTATGTTTTCAGGGACTGGCTTTTACATTGAAAGAGAGAATAGCTTTGGGAATTCACGGGCTGCAACCTCCGCGTTTCAAAACCCAGGACGAGCAGTTGGCCCTTTGTAAAGCCTCGGTGATGAAGTATACAGAAGATCTAAATCGTTACCTCTACCTCGTGGAGCTCCAGGTGAAGCCCTGCGCCTTTTAGAAAATTGAACATCCTATTTTTGTGTTAGAATAATCTAATGATGAGGGCAGCTAAGCACTCTGTATTAATCTGAACAAAATCACAGGAGAGGAACGAACGTTTGTTCTTCCGACTCCTTAGTGAGAACATCGAGCAGATGATGCCCATCGTTTACACTCCGACCGTTGGACTTGCCTGTCAGAAATTCGGGGTCATCTATAGAAGACCCAGGGGACTGTTCATAACAATCTACGATAAGGGACACATCTATGAGATCCTTAACAATTGGTAAGTCTAGTTTTTAGTAAAATTTTTGTGAAATATCTTTCTTAAAATGATTTATCCACCGCCGCACAAATTTTAATGTCTTAATATGAAAAAATCATGGAGTTTGGAATTGTGTTGAAAAATTCTATTACATTTCATAAATTAAAAATTCTATTAATATTGCAACCATTTCTTGCTAAAATGAAATATTGCTCTTTTGCATTTATCTAATTGGATATACCATGTAGAAAATTACATTTGCTTTTTTCTACATCAATATATTCGTTTGGCACTTTATGAAAATTCTTGTTGCTAACTTTCTACGTTTTACGTATGTTTATGTGAAAAAATAAGTATTTATTAACTTTTTCCTATTATTTGTCTTGCATATGTATCAGGCCGGAGCAAGCAGTTCGCGCAATTTGCGTGACAGATGGAGAACGAATTCTGGGTCTTGGGGATCTGGGGGCCTGTGGAATGGGCATTCCAGTGGGAAAATTGGCTCTTTACACAGCTCTTGCAGGTATTAAGCCTCACCAATGTCTTCCTATTACCATCGATGTGGGGACAAATAATGATCAACTGAGGGATGATCCTCATTATATCGGGCTCAATAAACCCAGGAGCCAAGGGGCCGAGTATGATGAGCTCATCGACGAGTTCATGGCTGCTTGTGTGAAAAAATATGGGCAGAATGTTCTTATTCAGGTGGGAGAGAAAATTAAAAAATGTGGAAATCTGCCGTTTTTATTAAGATTATCATTGTTTCTTTGCTCAGTTTTATAAAAAGATATGTTACTTTAACGACCACTTTGTTAGGAAATATTCGCTGTATTTTTATGTGTTTATCATCACAGAGTGTCATCTCTTAAAGTGAATCAAGTAGTTAATATTGTTTATTTTTTCAATCTGATATTTTTATTTTGACACTTAGTTTGAGGACTTTGGCAACCACAATGCCTTCCGTTTCCTCGACAAGTATCGTGACAGATACTGCACATTCAACGATGACATTCAGGGCACTGCAGCAGTGGCCGTAGCCGGAATAATGGCATCTCAAAGGATAACAAAAAGAAAAATGTCAGAGAACAAATTCGTCTTCCTGGGCGCTGGTGAGGTACCAATCACCCTTCTCTAATAAATATCCTCTCCCCTTTGCCTAAATATTAATTTTCTACCTTAATTGTGTAGAATTCTCACAGACAACGAGAGCTTTCTCTGATAAATTTCTTTATAAGTGTAGTGATTAAAAAAATATTGTAGAAAATAATTTCTGAATTCAGGCTGCCATCGGAATCGCAGATCTGTGCGTCAAGGCGATGGAGGCAGACGGCTGTACCCAGCAAGAGGCCAGGGATAAGGTATGGATGATGGATATCGATGGACTTCTCACCAAAAATAGGAAAGTGGGGAATCTGGATGGTCACAAAGTCTGGTACGCTAAGGACCATGGAGACATTGAAACTCTGCTAGATGTCGTTAAAGAAATCAAACCCACGTGTCTAATTGGTATGTTATACTTGTTTTTTTATCTTCACTCCCATTGGTACCAGACAATATTTTCTTGCTAATTTTTAAAACTGGCTGAAAGAACTTTTTCAATAGGTGGACGTTCCGACTATTTACTATCATTTATTATAACTACTAATAACCGTAATAGTTAAGTATTATGATTATTACTTATAATTATTGTTATTATTTATTCGGAGACTCCACAATTTTCAGAATTGACTAGAGAATATTTTTCTTTGTGTGAAATCTTTTTTATTAAAACTAGTTTTTTCTGAGTTTTGAGGCGTTTTTAAAGTTGTTCATATTTCTTATATCAGGTGCATCTGCGGCTGCTGGAGCATTCACCCCTGAGGTGCTCCAAGAAATGGCGAAAAATAATGAAAGACCCATTATATTTGCTCTTAGCAATCCTACTAGCAAGGCTGAGTGTACAGCACAGCAGGCTTACGATAATACTCAGGTATTGAAGATTAAAAAATATTCACGTCTATTTATTTGAAAAATTATTTATTGTTTGTGGTTGGTGTCTTCAGGGAAGATGTATATTTTCGTCAGGATCACCCTTTGGCGAGGTCAAGTATGAGGGTAAAATTTATAAACCAGGACAAGGAAACAACGCATACATCTTCCCAGGAATTGCCCTGGGGGTGATTGCTACCGGTGTTCATCATATCACCGAGGATCTATTCTTAATATCCGCAGAGACGGTTGCGGACCACGTCAAGGAGGAGGATTTGGCGAGGGGAAGTGTCTATCCTCCTCTCGGAACCATCAAGGAGTGCTCCATTGAAATTGCTGTCAGAATTGCAGAGTATGCTTATGGCCAGTGTAAGTATTACACTGCAAAGAAAAATGGGACACAAATTCAAATTTTGCAAACAACAATTAAAGTCATTGATTCAAGACCCTGTAGAAGTATCTGACTATCTCGTGTAGATAGTTTCTTTTTTATTTTTTTTTATCTGAAATTTTGGTGCAGTCTTGCATGAAGCAGTGCTACACCACATAAATGCATACATATGCTGCAAAAAAAGTAAAAAAAAAGAAACTGAAAATATAGAGTGTGTGCTTGTTTATAAAAATAGGAGGATAATTGTACAAAACACAAGTTGAAAATATTTAATTTGATGGAGCGGGGGGGGGGGGGGTCCGATAAAAGAAAATATCTTTTTTTAGTTATAATTTTTTTACCTGATCTTTGGCTGATGTCTTCGAATAAGATATAGAAAAATTGAGGTGGCGATCATTTGTAACATCACTTCAGCCACAGAGAGTAGAGGGAGGGGCGGAGGGAAAATACATTATTCTGAATGTAAATTATTCCGTACGCAGCACATGGCATATGTATAATATTTTCTTCCTTCTAGTATTCGGACCGGTAATCGAGCTCCGAACCCAAAAGAACGGGTGTTCATAGGTTTCGGTATTCATTCAATAGTTCGTTCTTGAGCTATCCACTTCACGTTATATTTCACCCGAATGATTTCCAAAACCCACACACTTTCGTAGAAATTTGTGGTAGATCCGTGTTTAGAATCTCCTCTTTAACAGTTTTTTAATTATTATTATACCGATTATTTAATTACCTTGAGATGCATTCAACCGGTAATAAGTAGGAGCATAGAAAAATAATTGCTAAATATTTCGATAATACGAGGTGAAAACTTCAGGTAGCCGGGAACCAGGCTATTACTAGGGTCCGGATAATCCCCAAATCCTAATGTGCACTCAGTTTTAGCCGAACTTTGTCTGCGAATAAACCCCAGTGGTGACGATATTACGCCCTCCCGGTTTGGGTAAAGTCATTCTAAAATCGAATGACACGTTGGCGGTAAAGCATTGAAACGTGAAGTAGAGGCGGACAGCCTCAGGTAGGCGCGGAGCTGCAGCCATAAAATTATTGAGGCTGCAATTATAGGAGACCTAACGTTATTACAAGTATTGGATTATGGACAGGAATTAGTAAATAATAAAAACTGATTAGGCTGAGACTTTAACTTTTATTAAACGCACTCAGAAGGTATATCACTCTCCTATGACCTCTGCAATTCAACTGACTCAGAGCAACGAAAGTTTTCACGCCCTGGACCCATTAAACAGACGGTCTTTGTTTACTTATCTCTCTCTATTTCTGTTTATATAAGCTGTTCTCCTTATCCTGCGGCTGTTCCAAAAAAATTATAAAATAATAATATGGACCAAAACAGCTATGGGTTAACTATTAATTTTTGTACACTCATACCAAGTACTCTCAATAACAAGGGTTGCCTGATATTCGTGTGGTGGGCGTAATATCGGGAAGTGGCGCGTGTGCTTGACTGATATGCGAGGGCAAAATGCTTCGAGATTTGCACATCCTTGTCTTTTTTGATTAAAAAAAAATGGAAGTCATGATGGTTTAGACAGTCTTCGATAGAAATGGATGTGAGATGCTCATAAACTTGAGAGGAATGAATTTCTTCGTCAATTATTTTTTAAGTTTTCATCACCATTAACATTTGCACCTATTTGTTCAAGTGACTCAAGTCCAAACTTCGAAAACAAATGATAGCACACGAATAGAAAACCACAACGCATACAAAAACAGTAATAGAGAGAGAAAATTCTGATTATCACTTTGATAGTAAATAATACTGACAACATGTAGTGAAAGTATCTTCACTTCCTCATTATCCTAAATCCTTCAATGAACGATTAATATTGACCAGAAGTGTTCATCGACAGACTTGACTATTGACAATAACCCTAAATTTCGACGGGAAAAACGAAATACCTGTAATAAGGGTGTCTAATTGATATGCACAAGTGCACCAGACTGATGACTCATATTAGGGTAATTTCCTATAGAATGACCAATCAATAAAAATCAATGTCTCCGATTTTGTCCTAGATTTTTTTTTTCGACGCTGTGTATGATGAGATAAAGCCCCTGCTAAATTTTCGGCAAGGAAAAACAAATATTCACCAAGTTATAATTTTTTGAAGATTTTATCATTTTGTTGCTGATGTAAAATCAGGTTTTATTTTCGGAAATTCACTCGAAGGCGATTAATATCATAATTTCATTCCAAGGAGCTGATAATCGACTGGAAACCATTGAATATGGGCCCCCAAAAGTTGAGTTTATATAAAAGTCCTCACATTCTTTCGGTTTTTCCATATTATGAACTGACATTTTCCGTAGAAGCCTTTTCGTAAAACTGAATGAGTTCGATACACACGATTTCGTGAAAGTTTTTCATATCCGACACTAATAAGTTCTCATAGAAAAATCGAAAATTGGCGAGGTTTATTGAATTTCCATAATATTTTCCGTTGATCACAAAGAAGATGAAAAAAAAATCTCATATACAATATGCTATAACTTAAGAATGTTCTGCCGGTATTTTGTTATTTTTCCTATTTTTCTGAGATTTATTGAAAACTATCGGTCGGATTGGGATATGAAAATATAACGTTTATCCGTTACATCATGATTTATCCTTTCACAAAGTTTTATCCCGATACACCAATTTTTATAACTTCTCACTAGAATTTATTGATTTTTCATTAAATTTTAGTGAAGAGTTACAAAAATTAGTGTATCGGGATGAAACTTTATGAAATAGTCAATCATGATGGAACGAACAAACGCTATATTTTCATATCCCAATCCGATCGATAATTTTCAACAAATCTCAGAAAAACAGGAAAAATAACAAAATCTCAGCAAAACATCTTCTAACCGAACGAAGTGAGGTTAAAATGCTCACTTTCGGCGCATGTAGGCAGAAAAAGCAATAAACACACACATGCATACAGACATCATCTAAAAATCGCATATTTGGACTTTTTAGACTATATTTATTTACCCGAACATAAAAAATTGTGAACTTGAATATGATCGAATACAGAGCTTCCATTCGGAAGCAAAAATAACAATAAAATAATAATTAAAAAAAAGTTTCTATCACAGAAATAGAGAATTTTCCTATTTTACTTTTCCCACCACAAAGTTTTTGCCGAAGTTTTTGCCGAGCGGGATGTTGATAATATAGAAACCGCCTATACTGACATGGTTTTTCCTGTGGTTTCCCATGTCACTCCTACGTTCTATACTATAGAATCTCCAGGAGAGTGAATACGGTACAGTGTAGGATCCACAGCCGCATGAATAGGGTGGGATACGGCCAATTAACCAAAAAAGGGAAGTAGAAAGGGCCGGAAAAAAAATAAGAAAACAAACGTCTTGAGTGCGACTGAATTATTCTTACTTCATGAACGAAAGATCTCATTTTCAATTGCAAACGATTGTCAATAGAAAATAAATAAGCTGTAGGAAGAAAAATGTAAAGCGTTTAAAAAAGGAAAATTGCAAGGAGTGAATTATTTTTGAATCTGGAATACCGAATTATCTTTAACAGGTGGACTAGCTAGTGAATATCCTGAGCCCAAAGACAAGAAAAAATTTATAATGGAGAAGATGTATGATGCCAACTACGACAGTCCTCTCCCGAATTTCTACGAGTGGCCCGAGGATTACGCGAAACCTCGCGTCTTACCGGAGGAGTAAGTCATCATAAGCCAATGAACTTGTCCATAAAAGCAGTCTCCTTTCACATATCAATCATTTTATTGATATAAAACTGCAAGTAATATTTTGAAGCAACTTATTGAATAACACCAAATTTGACACCATACATTTTGTTTTCAGGGATCTACAAATACGCCATAACTTGAAGCATTTGTAAAAAAAAAATGAGTCCATAATTACAAGTGATTACGCACTAATCATCTAATCATCATATTGATATTGAGAATTATGCAACAAACTATACAAACTGCCGCAATATGCCATATTAACAAACTGTTTTTGAAGTCTAATTGTATTATTCAGATGATAAATTCAGTATCCTATTCAGTATTTTTTTAATGAGATCTTGTTATTCTAGAAATTGTGGTTTTATCAAGAGTCGAATTCCTCAAATGATATTTTCACTATGAAATGGCGATTCAACTCGTGATCGAGGAATTTATCTGCGAGGTGTCAGTTCATGTGCGAAAAAATCCAATTCATACAAAAGAAATTCTTCCTTGAAGGATTACTCTTATAACGAAGTATTACGTTTGAAAATAACAACATTGGTTAATGAAATATTTTCTATGTCATTTTAGGAATTATTTATGAGTCTAGGAGGCGTTATATCTGCCCCGTTGGTTTCATAGTCCTTCAGAATACTTAATTGTACTTAATTGTTGGTGTTATAATTAACAAAACTTTTTAAGGTATTTCTCCATTACCAAGGTGTGTAACAGTTATTTATTCCACTGTAACGAACCATGTCGATTATGTTATTGGTTATTTAAATTATTGCTTACTCTGTAATAATAAAAGTAATAAGACGAAACTGATTTTGATTGAGTACAGTGTGAGTTTTTCTTTCCCACAAATCGATTTTTTTTCTTTGAGTTTCAGTGAAGTTAATTAATTTAAGGCCCGGTTGCATCTATCGAGTAGGTATAACAAAATAATGAAAAAAAAGAGGAAAAATTATTGAAGGGCGCTAAAGAGCGATATTGTTCAATATCTACCAAGTTTACAAAAAAATAATAAAAATTACGCAGCTTACCATTGCTCTCCAGAAGATTGAGTGACAGCTAGATGCAATAGTAAGCTACGTATTTTTTATTATTTTTTGGTAAACTTGGTAAATCCCTTTTAAATAATATCGATCTTTGGCGCGCTTCAATAATTTTTCCTCTTTTTTTTAATTATTTTTTCATGTCCATTCAAGTGCTTCTCGCAACACAAAATTGATCCCAAATTTTAATGTGTCCTAGGTTAAAAAGATAAAATTTAAGCAAAAGCCGACGTTCGAGAGATAGTCCACCCGGGTCTTAAACGATAATGAAAATTATCAAATATATTATTAATAAATAATAGTAAATAAGAAATGGCAAATAAATAAAATAAAAAATATGTTCTACACGATAAAAAACTTGAATTCCTCCGACGTTTAATAATTGAATTCAATTCCAAATAATGAGATCCAATCATTTCAGGAAGTTGGTGATGTGTTTGTGGCGAATTTTGCGAAATATTCTGCATAATTCAGAATAAAATTGCAATTTGGAATTTTAGTGAGAGGGAATTCAGGGAAAAAGGAGATTTTTTGTCATTTAAAGCCCAAAGTGGAGGATATTGTAAGGTAGAAAGGCCCCCACCAATTCAAGGTCGACAAGTTTTTACCCGACGTCTAGTATAGGGCATCCGTAATAATCTTACTAGTCTCAAACCATTTTCAACAAAGTCTTTAGAATGTATCATATTAATTCGAGAGTGCTGTTCTCCTGGAACAATCATTTGACATCGCAGTTCAGTTCATTTTCGGAGATCCTAGTATCTGAATTGAACGGCATCAAAGCAGCTGGGACGTGGAAAAGCGAGAGGATCATTACATCCTCACAAAAAAAAAAGATTTCATTGACAAGCGGACAGGAAGTGCTCAACTTTTGCGCGAATAACTACTTGGGACTAGCAGTAATTATTTCACAACATTATTCATCATCTACTCATGACATTTTTTTTTCAAACAAAAATCATTACTCAAATAAATACAAATTATAGAAATTAGTGTATTATTAATGAATTTCTATGATCAATAATGCTTATGATTTCAACATTAAATTATGTGTTAATGTTCACATTTTCGGTAATTGATGCGACAGTCAATAGTTGGGGGATTTCGATGCTCAGTGAGTAAAAATCAGATCAATTAGACTTGACTTAAAAAAAAACCAAAAATGTGAAAAAATGATATACTTGAAATAAAGGGTCAAAAAGTTGTGAAAAAATTTGAGGGAGAATTTTCCTATTATTCCAATTACCAAGGGTGAGAGTCGGTGATTAATATGGAAATAATTTAATTGCTAGAATAATAAGGAAGTCGTTGCGGCCGCTAAATGTGCTCTGGACAATTACGGAGCAGGATTAAGTTCTGTGAGATTTATTTGTGGAACTCAAAGTATTCATCGGGACTTGGAGAAAAAAATTGCAGAATTCCATGGACGCGAGGATGCGATCGTTTATGCTTCCTGTTTTGATGCCAATGCTGGACTTTTCGAAGTCCTCACGACTTCAGAGGATGCTGTGATCAGTGATGAGTTGAATCATGCTTCTATCATCGATGGAATCCGATTATGCAAGGCGAAAAAGTTTAGGTGGGAGCTTGAGATAGTATTGCTAGTCGAGAATACATATTTTGATTCTCAATTGTAATTAATAATCAATTAAGATTGGGACAAGATTACAGAATTTAATTATTTAAAAATACGTATGCAAATTGAGTTTTGAGTGAAACTCTTAACTTAACTAGTTATGTTGTTATTATCTATTTCCATGCGTCTATTTAACAGAAATGATTTTGCATTCAGGTATAAACATAGAGATATGAAAGATCTGGAACTTAAACTCGAGGAGAGTAAAACCTGCAGATTGCGGGTAATTGTGACGGATGGGGTGTTCTCGATGGACGGCAATATAGCCCCCCTCGCCGAAATTATAAAATTAGCGAAAAACTATAATGCTATCACATTGGTCGATGATTGCCATGCTACAGGATTTCTCGGTAAAACTGGAAGGTAATGAAAACTTGGTAAAAGCCAGCGGCAAATTTTTGCGATGAGAAAAAAATTTTAAGAGACATTACAGAGGTACTGAAGAATACTTGGACCATCTCGGTCAGGTGGACATAATAAACTCTACATTGGGAAAGGCTCTAGGGGGAGCAGCTGGTGGGTACACGACGAGCTCAAGATCTCTGGTTAATCTTCTGCGTCAGAGAAGTCGCCCCTATTTGTTTTCAAATTCTCTCCCACCTCCAGTCGTTGCTTCGGGGATGAAGGCTCTGGAACTAGTGATGAGTAGCTCAAAACTAATAGACCAACTGAAGGAAAACACTCAACTGTTCAGGTCAGCCATGGTCGCCAAGGGGTTTGTCATCAGCGGAGAAAATCATCCCATCAGTCCCGTGATGATTGGCGATGCTAAATTGGCTTCTCACTTTGCTGATAAAATGCTTGGTAAATTATTGAAATTAATGCGATGTTTGAGATTTCATTAATTTAATTGATTTTCTCGTTTAGAAAGAGGAATTTATGTGATTGGATTCAGTTATCCCGTCGTTCCCAGAGGAAAAGCCAGAATTCGAGTGCAATTGAGTGCAGTTCACACCAAGGAAGATATCGATAGAGCTGTTAATGCATTCACTGAAATTGGAAAAGATCTTAATGTTATTTAATTATAAAAACGAAATCATAATCAGTAAGTCGATTTCTTTGTAAAGTAATCTGGTAGTAATCGTAGGGACAAGATGCATAAATTTTGGGAGGAAACAATTTTTCCACCTCATTTTTTTTACACATTACACTAATAAATGTTCCTAAGTCGCCTGTAACAGTTTTTGTTGTTAATGAATTATCAATGAATTGGAATACCAGTTTTTCCAAAGAGATGTTGTCCCCATGGAACATGTATGAATTCAATGGGCATAAATTACCAGCGATTTTTGAATCATTTTTCAATATTATGAGCACATATATGACCAATTTTGTTTTGAATTCTACGTAATTGTATAGATTTTTCATGTGATGCATTTTATGAGCCTTGAAGGAAAATATCGAATTCTTAAATTTTGGTGACGAAAAAAAACAATTTTCATTGGGACAATGTTTTAAGCATTGGAAATAATTTAAAGTTGATAAATCCTTATAATTTTTACCTCCAACTTCACTCTTCCTTGAATGAAAAATGATAAATGAATTTGATGGTCATTGTTTATCACTTTGCATTTAATAGATGGTGAGTGAAAATATCATGGGGACAACTGTCCTTAATATATATTGAACTTCTGAAAAAGAAGATTTCTCATTGAAAATCATATTTTTAAATATTTGAACAAATTTCGAAAAAAAAACCGATTTAAGGGGGTTGATTTTGTAATGAATCATTTATACATCATATGAAGAAGCTATGCAATTATGGAAATGTGAAAACAGTTTTCAGGAAAGACTATAGAATATTTGAAAAAACTTTGAAAATCATTTGTTTACAAATTTATTGGAAGAATCGCTGCAAATACGTAAGAATTAATTACGTATGAATATTCCAAGACTTCTTCTCTTCGAAAGTACGTGAATTCCATGGGAAAATATATTTCCACCTGCAATAGCCAGAATATCAATTGTTCATGAATAATGGATTAGTAACAAAAACACTCAACAATTCGATTCGGCGGCTATGATATTTACATCAAACTAATGAAAAAAATTTTTTCTCCCAGCATAAGGGCTACATGCTCATGAAAATTGCATGTTAAAAATCGGTTATTCAATGACGGCCAGAGTATCAGTTCGCTGCGAGAAAAAATTTTATTTGCCGAATATATTCTTTTATGCTTAGTAAATATTCTTGGCGAAAGACATTTTTTTTCTCAGTGAACGTAATATTAAATGAACAATGATATTGAATAACGTTCGCATTCTGAATAATGGAGGATAATATGAAAGAAAACGCGGGATTTTATATACGAATGGGTCAGAATCATTATTAAAAAGATTTTGACTTGAAAAAATTGAATTAAGGAAGGTTGTTTCTTCGAAACTGTGGTTCAAAGATTTTCCGAAAGTTGCTGTACTTTCGAAACAACTCCACTGATTGAGCTATAAGACTGCGGCCAAGAAGATTTCCCGGCAATACCCATTAAATGATGAAATTTTAGACTTTAAGCTTTCATTCTTTTGATGTCGAAATTAGTCAAACTTTTCGAAATAATTACCACATCCTATCGGACAAACATACATACATGATGCTCCAATTTAATATTTTTTCGTTTCCGGTAGAATTTTCGACTTGAAAAATCAACCGATTGGCAGGCTTTTATTCACAAGTAAAAATTACAGGAATGACTGATTCATTTCAAATTTATGGTGCTTGAACGTCATGATTATTTGTTGTTATATTCTTCTGGAGCTGCCGACATTTTCACTAACAGACGATCCTTTCCCACAGTGCTACCAACTGAGCACAAAACTTCTTCGACTGTTCCGGCGGATGGTGCCCTAATTAAATGCTGCAAACAATCGAAAATTAGAGAATTAGGGTTTTTGAGGTTTTTCTACTGCAAGAATTTGTGATTTCTGAGCATTTACCTCCATTTTCATGGCTATAATCACAACTAGGGGGTCTCCTTTACTCACAACATCTGACTTTGATACTAGAATTTTGTCGACAACACCTGGCATTGGAGAAACAGCTACACCTGTTGAATCATCACTTATACTTGACAATTTCTTGATGTAATCTGGCTGTGGTACGTTGAATTTCCATGCTCGATCCTTAAAAATACAAGTAATTCAGCCATTCAAACAATACAGAGATATAATAAGTTTTTGAGACACAGTAAAATAATAAACAGGTTTCACTAAAATTTCATTAAAAGATATTTCTCAGTGAACTAGGGTGATATTAAAGCACTCGTAGGACATGCACTATTGGGAATGATCCCTTAAGATTTCCTCATATCGGCCTTTCTCACATAAATTTGTTCAATTTATAATTCAATTGACTTCACAATCTAGTAGCCAGTTAATTTGTCGTTCATTTTCTCTTGGCTCTCAGTCGTTCTATACTTTCAGCGTTCCCTGATAGGTTTTATTCGTTCTTTTCCTTGCCAGCGTTCGCGAGCTGTACTATCTTCCATTATTTTTGTATTTTTCACGTCAGTTGGTTTTTTTTTCAATTTTTCTTTTCAATTATTACAATGAACGGTTGTCAATCTTCTTCGGTTGGATTTCTTTCCGACAATTTTTCTACAACTTATGTAATCCTTGAATTAATGATACTGATTTTTACCATGTGGTTCGCCATATCAGTCATATAGAAACGTTCACTTTTTAAATTATCCAATAAATCCATGCAATCTTCAAGGAAATCAAATATATCGGTAACCACTACATTTTTTTCTTAACACCCCTGCACGGAAAGTTGGCAGTTTACTCCCTTATGAGCGGGGGGCAAGTGAGTACTTCCCGCTCACGGATAGAAAGGTGCTGCCTAGGTCGCAAAGGCAAGTCTTGAAGTCAAGACTTTCCGACCGTGGCAGCAACTTTCCACCCACTGCAGAAAATATTTACTTCTCTCCCGCTTTTCAAACCGCTAAACACATAGTTCCCTTTGCAGGTATGCTGAAAAACAGCATGTGCACCTCTGGCCAGAAAACATAAATTTTGAATCCCACAGATGTCACCAAAATAATCAAAAAATTTCTCCAATAATTGGTCATTTTGCATGATTTCGAAAATTTTTTCCAAATATTTGCAATTGAAAAATTTTTTAATTATTCACATATTTTTTTAATTTGGTGTCCAAATTTTTCGTCCATGCGAAATTTAACCAATAATTCAAAATCTTCTATACTTTGTGATACTCCCTCATTTTCTGCATTTTTGAAATATTCAAAATTATTTTATTTTCGAAATTTTGTTTCCCATCTTGCCCCTTTAATACAAGATTTTACAATAATTTACCCTCTTCTGTAATTTGATATTTGTAATAAATATTCGCCGAATTTTCAGACTATTCGGAAATCTTCAATTTGTTTCAATTAAAAAAATTTTCTTTTCTGCCCACATACGCCGAAAGTGAGCATTCTGACCGAACGAAGTATGTAGGCAGAAAAATCGTATTCAACCCTCGGGAGGAAACACAGGCAAGCATTCCCCACGTGCTATTTTGTACGTGGGGAGGACTTGTCTACTTTTCCTCTCTAGGGGAGAAATATACACTGAGAGAAATATTCAATAAAAATTATGTGTATTTTCCGTAATTCTGGAGCGAAATGTGGTTGTCGGAAATTTTACGGAACTGTCACGTAATTTTTATCTAAAGTCACGGAATTTTTCCGCGGTGTTCCGTAATTTTTATCTGAATTATCGGTAAAAAATAACGATACCGTCAATTAAACTTTTCGAATCAACTTCGTAATCGGTAAGTGAACTGAAAGTTCCGTAATTTTTACTAAATATTTCTCTCCGTGTACTATTTCGTCTAAACCTTATTTGAACGGTCGATAGAACTCAGCCACTGTGGTGAAGCTGTCAATCCATTTTTTCGTTCCACTTCCCATTAAAACTTTAAGAAATAATTTGAGATTTTAATTTATCTTGAGATAGCGTATCGAGGAAAAAAAAAGAAAAAATTGCATTGCTACTCAAATTTTTCTCATCTATTACTTGATTTTTGTTTTTGGCTGTAGTTACTTGATCTACTTTATTTTCTTTGATGTGGATTAAATTAACAAAAAATGTCAAATTTGCTTTATTTGTATAAAAACAAAATAAAATAATTAATAATCTCTTTCAAATCTAAATCTGATTTCACACATCCCGACGGCCATTTTTTGCTGATGAAAAAGAAACTAAGCGGCCAATTTTCAATAAATTGGTTGAAATAATGCGCATTAACATTCGATTTGAATTGTTTAACAGAAAATACCAATGAAAATTATTTACACATCGAAAATCTATATTTTATAATAATAAGCCAAATATATTGTATCCAAACTGGTAATTCCGAAGCGTTTCAAGATATTTTATTAATATCATGAGATTAAGGGTGCAATACTACAAAATCATAAAAATAACATGACAAAAAGTGCGAATGCGAACGTGAAAATTATAAATTGAGTGCGAATGACGATACGAAGATGGTACAATAACCGTTTAAAAACGCATATAATGACTTCAAGATGGTATAACATACGCTCACCTTAAAGAAGGCACTTGGAAGTCTTGAGAGCTGAAAGTATCACGTGGGAGGAAATGAAACCCAGTTTTTATATTGAAGCGCTCATAATTCGAAAACCAAGCAAAACAATGAAACGAAAGTAGTATCTCTTGAAGGCTAGTTTTGTCAGCTTTCGAATGATACTACATATGTCCAATGTATCCTGCGATGAGAGTTTGAAAATATGACCTAAGTAGAAATGGCCCGGCGTGACAGGACATGTCATTCCTGAGTTTGAATGTTCAGGAATCGGAATATTAGCTAAGTTAATTTATGTGATAGGTACCCGTAATCACACGATTCTAACCTCTCTTCGCCCGGTAAAATAGTGTACGCAACACGTGCGTTATGGATTTTTTGACTCGTGGGATTGTAAAACTCTGCTTCGGCTCGTGTTACAATCTTCTCACGAGCCAAGAAATCCATTACGCACTTGCTGCGTAATATACTATTCTCAATGGAAAGAATAGAGGGCTTAGAGAGTTAAAAGTATTGGCTGATCAGAGAGAACACGATTTTTTAAA
Organism: Fopius arisanus; assembly: GCF_000806365.1. Taxonomy (NCBI): domain Eukaryota; kingdom Metazoa; phylum Arthropoda; class Insecta; order Hymenoptera; family Braconidae; genus Fopius; species Fopius arisanus. Next base: position 1,366,965 of record NW_011887749.1, read on the forward strand.
TAGGGATATCGGAAAATATAAAATTCAATATTTCCCAAGAATGGTTTTCCTAACGATTAATATATGAATGGACTCAAACGATTAAGCGCTATCAATTCATTACTCAACAATTAGCAAAACCTCGCTTTTTTGTTGAAGATTTAAAAAAAATCAAAACTTGATAACAAATAATTACATTAGTGAAGACATGAAGTTCATCATCAAATCTGCAAATACAAGATTTTGTCATGATCCCCTCGACGATACTCTTAAGAACTAGGTCATTATCCACTTGGGTGAGTTGACCCTCCACCTTCCTCCAGGGTCCCAAGTCATTGATCCTCATGAGATAGACATCAGGATGTTCATACTTTACATCCACCACGAATTCGTTCTTCATAAAAATCAATTTGAATCGTTTTTTGAGAGAGTGGTTCACCCTCATACCGATTTCTGTTTTGAAGGGGTTGAAAGGGTCTCTGGTGTCGAGAGCAGCTTTCAAAGTTGTTAGATCTTCACAGAAAATTAAGCCGAGGACTCCTTGGGCGAGAACAGCACTTGGAGGCTGGATTTTTAGAAATAAGGAGTCCAAATTTTCCTCGATGAAGCCGGTATGGACTTCACCAGCTTGAAACTTTGGGTGACGACACACATCCTTCACGAATTCAATATTGGTTTCAACCCCAGCTATCTATAATTATCAATTGTTAATTACCTTGAGGCGTTTACAAAGGTCATAATTGTACAGTTATGGATGGGAAGATTATTACATTGTATTCCGCTAGTTTCGCGCGCAAAATGTCCAGGGCTTCAGCTCTATTGATACCCCATACAACTAATTTAGCGATCATCGGATCGTAATGAACAGAAACTTCGTCTCCTTCTCTTACTCCGGTTTCCACTCTGATGGTTCTTGACGGTTTTGGGGGGCTTAGGTATATCAGAGGACCCGCTCGGGGTAAGAATCCACCCCTAGGATCCTAAAACAATTGAGGTATTGCCTTTACTATTGACATATTATTTTTATTTATCAAATTTGTATATTATCAGTAGATATCTTTAATAAGTTGATATTGATTAAATTTATTGGCTTTTATTTGTTGAAATTTAGTAGAAAATCTGTGGTGAATACCTCGGCGTAAATTCTGGCCTCAAAGGCATGTCCATTAATGCTGATCTGCTCCTGGGTGAGTGGAAGTCTTTCGCCAGCTGCGATGTTCAGCTGCCACTCGACCAAATCAAGTCCAGTGATGGCCTCAGTCACTGGATGCTCCACCTGTAGACGAGTGTTCATCTCCATGAAGTAAAATCTATGATCATTCCTGTCATAAATGAACTCCACAGTACCAGCACCAACGTATCCCACAGCTTTGGCAGCTCTTACTGCTGCCTTACCGATTTCTCGTCTCATTTTGTCAGATAATCCTGGCTGTAACATTGGAAAAGAGTCCTATATCACCCTACCAACCGAATGAAATGTGTTCTTTATTAAATCTAAGGCCAACAAACCTCAACTCTTGCCAAACATTTGAAAATACAGTTTTTATTTGAAATTACATACTTTATAAAAAATATGTGCCAATTTACTTTGTAGCATCACTCATATGCATTTCATAAGTTCTCGTGGCTTTCGCCCGACAAAGTTGAGAGAACAAACTAAGAGAGTAATTAAGTAATATTTTTGGAAATAAAGAATCCATGGAAAAATAGAACAGTCGATTATCATAGACTTGTTTGATTTATGAATTACCGCAGGTGCTTCTTCGATGACCTTCTGGTGTCTCCTCTGGACCGAGCAGTCCCTCTCGAACAAGTAGACTGCATTTCCATGTTGATCGGCGAAGATTTGGACCTCAATGTGCCGCGGGTTTAGCACGTATTTTTCCAACAAAACGTCGGAGTTTCCGAACGCCTTCTGAGATTCTGTTCGCGCTGACTCTAATGCTTCTATGAAACTTCTGTCGTCCTTAGCTATTCTCATACCCATACCACCACCTCCACGTACCGCTTTTATCATGACAGGAAAACCGATCTTTGTGGCTTCGGACAAGAGTGTTTCGTTTGATTGATCATTGGAATGATATCCTAATAATGAAAAAAAAAATTGAATGGCCCTCAATTTATCGAGCTTAATTTAATATCTATGTTAATTTAATAACTCGACCCACTAAATAAATGCATAAATAAATAAATAAATAAGTAAAATTTTCAAGAGTTTAAATAATTCTCATGGCTTACTTCTAAAAAACGACTATTAAGCAGGAATAATCTTGTTTATTCGAAATTCGATATCGAAAAATATTATTGAAAAATTGATATTTCTTGTAAGTTACAAGTGATTTATTGATCGTCTGCAATGGAATCAATTTGCGGTTTAGAATATTTCTAAGACAAATCACTTGAGGAATTTTGTACGACAAAATCAATTTGATTTCGTAGGCTTAAAATGTGAATGAGGACTTAATATATGAGTTAATTTTGTAAACACTATGGTCACCTATAATAATTGGAACGCCCGCTCGATTCATGATATCTTTGGATGTGCTTTTGATCCCCATGTCTCTGATGGCAGTAGCCGGAGGTCCAATGAAGATGATGTTCTCTCTCTTGCATAACTCTGCGAATTCCATATTCTCAGAGAGAAATCCATATCCAGGATGAATTGCCTGGCATTTAGTCTTCTTGGCAACATTTATTATCTTATCTTGTCTCAAGTAACTCTGGGCGGCGGTTGGGGGGCCAATGAGATATGCTTCGTCGGCCAAATTTGCGTGCATCGAATTCGTGTCTGCATCGCTATAGATTGCTACGGTCTTGATTCCCAATTTTCTGGCTGTTTTTTGGATTCTACAGGCTATTTCTCCTCTGTTGGCTATCAGCACCTTAATATATTATGGAAACACCCATTTAAAAGGAGATAGTTGTAAAATTTTAAAGTTAAATATCCGTTAGACTCGAAATACTAAATAAAAAATTAAAGTTTCGGTTTGTTTTGAGTGAATAAGTGAGCAGTGCAGTGTGTTGGTTATTTTAATGTCTATTCTTGTGATCAAAGGGAAAAAATGACGAGATGTAGCGTGGTTGGCTGTACAGTGGGGTATGACTCCAATCCAGACAAGGGTCCTTTTTTGACTGCTCCGAAAATTCTTCATGAATTAGAGGCGTGGAGGAAAACCACGAAATCGCCTGGTTTAAAAACTGTAGACCTAATATGCCATAATCACTTTTTACCGGGTGAAGTGATAACCCATAATGTATTAGAGGCAAATAGACACGTAATGAAAGTGCCTTATAAACGGGTGCAACGTAAAGCGTACTCTCACTTTTTGTGTGGGCCACCAAACTGTTCAAGCCCACTTCCAATACTAGTGAATCAAACTCCACCCTGCTGGTTAGTGATTCATTCGCAATTCCTAAGACTCTACGAAGTAGTTTCTGCGTCTCTGAGATTGGAGCAGGTAAGCCTGATTCGCCTCATCTTAACTCTGGTGACGAAGCTCTGCTCTTTGCTCTTTGCTCATCGTGGAGAATAAAATTTGTCCTGTCTGTCGAAAGGCTCAGAAGACTGTGGCGAAAAAGGTTGAGCGTCTCAATAAGAGTGTAAGTGCAACCCGGAAGAGAACCCCTCTATCTCCAAGAAGGAGGAAACAATGGTTGGCCCTTAAAACCGAAGTTCGATATGCTGCGAGATGCCAAGAACGTGCAGAAGCTACTATTGAAGAGCTGAAAAAAGAAGTCGATGACTACAGATTAAAATTGGTTCAAGTGGAGACGAAAAAATTGACTGAGCTTCTTGAATCTGGCCAGATCTCTGAGAACCAACTTGTGACATTGAATGAAATCATTTCTTCAGTTCAACCCAAATCAGCAAAAGCTCGACGCTACAATGAAAAATGGATGGTATTGGCGTTACTCCTCCATATGAAATCCCCGGCGACCTACAGGTTGTTACAAGAAAATCAGATTCTCCCATTGCCCTCAATCAGGACAGTACGCAGGTACTTTTTTTTTACTGGTCTCTCCCATGATTTTTTTACAAACCCAAAAGATTTTAATTCCTTGTTTTGAATTGCAGGCATTTATCCTCGATTAGTTCTACATGCGGCTTTGATCCGAAATTTTTCGAGCTTCTGGAGAAATTTTTTAAACAGAAATTTTATTAGATGAAATGCATAACCGGGAAAGCGCAAGTGTAAATACGAAAAATCTTTCCTATACGGGGTTACAAGATTTTGGAGGAAATGGTCCAGAAGCATCAGGGTTCAACGATAGGGCTAATCATGGTTTGGTGATAATGTTTCGGCCACTCTGTGACACATACACTCAGCCTATCGCAGTATTCGCGTCCAGAGGTCCAGTGAAAGGAGATGTGCTGGCCCCCCTCATATTATAAGCCATAATTGTAATGGAGAATATCGGGGTCAAGATACACGGTGTGGTCACTGATGGAGCTCCAACAAATCGGAAATTTTGGAGTCATGGAGCTATTGAAGTTAGTGGGAAATTTGGAAACTCGAAATGTGATTTTTCGCATCCAATGGATGCTGACAGGAAAGTTTTCGTTTTTTCGGATACGCCACACTTAATTAAATGTATCAGAAATCGTCTTGAACACAAAGGTTCCCTGAAGGTATGTTCTGAGAGATTTTATAATCTTATATCAACTCTTAATCACTCTAATTTTTCATTTTTGTTTGAGTAGATGAAATCAGAGGCTTCAGAGATCAAGTGGGACCACATAAAAAGTCTCCATGAGAGAGTTGAATAGAAAGGAAGAGATGCAAGGTGTTAGCTCTGATAATATCAATTATAAGGCATGTAGAATCGGCAAATTCATTTTTCATCTCAGCTCAAACAGAATCCGGAGAAGACTTTCATATTTTCAATTACTTTCAGGTCATTGTAGAAGCACTCAAGAAATTGAATGATTGGAAACAAGATGTAAGGGAAGAAAAAATTTCTCGTGAACAATTTCTCACTCCTGATACAGCCGAAGGACTTCGTGTAACCCTCATGTCAACTCTGGGCATTGTGGACTACCTGACAGAGAAATTTGATTTTCCCTTCGTTCTAACCGGAAGAATCAATCAGGATCCGTTGGAGGTGGGTTTTGACTCGGATTTGGCGCTTCGAAACACCTGTAGAGTACGTAAAATAAAATTAGGAATGCTTCGCAGTAGCATTATTAGTCCTTTTTAATGTTTTCAGGGCTTTTTGTCTCGAAAAATGACAAAATTTGTTGATAACCATTTCTACGCTTTACTAATAATGTTTTTTATCATTCTCCTCTTTCATCTTTCTCAATAAACCGCTTATACTACCATTTTCTCTTGTAGGAGTATATTAGGTTCACGAGCGCTAAAAAGATTCCATTTTTCATTTTTATTCATTTATTTTTTTGACATTTATTTCTGCTAGAGATTCTTCGGAAGTATGAGACAAGCAGGAGGTTGCAATGATCACCCGTCTACACCCACATTCCTCTATCTGTACAAAATCCTCTCTATCTTTACCATTCTAAAGCCTCCAAAATCCGGCAATTGCTCAATTATCAATAATTGTCCCGAACCGCTCCTGACTATGTCTGATTTGAAAACGATTTTCGATAAATGTGAAAGGGTTGAGAGGAAAAGAGGAATTTTAGGAAAACTTGATAATCTCGTGAGGAACGATGACTGGAGTATCGAAGATATCGTAGATCATAACTATTGCCGACCAGATGTTATCCATTGTCTCTTATACTGTTTGACATCTGAATTAATCAAACGTATTATCATGTAAGAGTATTTTTCCCGGGTCAAACCCCCAGTATATTTTTCGAACTATTCTGGCTGCCGGCTCTATCGTTCACGATTGGGCGCCAGCCAGGTTTTTTTGGAAAACCTGACGGAAAACCAGCCGCGAAGGAATTTCGTCAACTCCGCGGACTTTCGGTGGCGGGTCTCACAATGCCGAGCCAGCGTCAGCATGACACGGTAGAGTGGGCGAGGTTCACCAACGTACGAGTAACTTCAATCACTAACTTCTGCCGCGCGTACGGCATCGTCAACGATATCCTTCGGGGAATGTATTCCCCAGACTCTCGTGGAGGGATGTGACCATCCCTCGCACGTTGTACTCTCTCCTCTGGGGTGGCTCAACCCCCAGACAGGACACAGATTACCTGCGAATCCTTCTCACCCCGCAGGGCGCCGAACTGCTCGAGGCACATGCGACGTAGGTATCCGGAGACCTTTCTCACCCACCTAACGTCCACCCCAACTCGAGAACTCGGTAATAGCAATCTCATCGCTGCATGTCTGGGGGTTGAGCCACCCCAGAGGAGAGAGTATAACGTGCGAGAGATGGTCACATCCCTCCACGAGAGTCTGGGGAATACATTCCCCGAAGGATATCGTTGACGATGCCGTACGCGCGGCAGAAGTTAGTGATTGAAGTTCCTCGTACGTTGGTGAACCTCGCCCACTCTACCGTGTCATGCTGACGCTGGCTTGGCATTGTGAGACCCGCCACTGAAAGTCCGCGGAGTTGACGAAATTCCTTCGCGGCTGGTTTTCCGTCAGGTTTTCCAGAAAAACCTGGCTGGCGCCCAATCGTGAACGATAGAGGCGGCAGCCAGAATAGTTCGAGGGAGCTCCTCGGGAATTGCTGACCGATAATGGTACCGAGTTCGTGAACAAGGACTTGAAAGAGCTCGCAGCTTCAACCAACATGAAGCATCGAACGACTCTACCGTATCATCCACAAGCGAACCCCACCGAGAGAGTGAACCGTTCGTTCAAAGCGATGATAGGAGCTTACGTGGAGACAGATCACCGAGAATGGGATTGTCACTTGGACGCATTTAGATTTGCATACAATACAGCCCAACATAGCTTGCTGAAAGCCACACCGGCCTTCGTCAACCTCGGACGAGAGCCGGAACCAGCCAACTCATTGCGGAGAAAGCTGGAAGGAGAAGTGGAGGTTGAAGAGACCCCTGCAGAAGCATGGGTAGAGCGTATGAAACGACATGATACCCTCCGATTGGCTTTTAGGCACGCCCTAATAGAAGCCAACGATCGACAGGCACAAGCATATAACTTGCGCCGGAGAAAAGGAGAGTTCGAGGTTGGAGAACTAGTTCTAGTTCGAAACCACGAGTTGTCGAATGCTGCCAAGCACCGCTCAGCCTCTTTGAATAAACCATTCAATGGGCCACTAGTGGTGACGAAAAAGCATTCCAGAAACTTCTACGAAGTCTCTGATTTAGCTGGACGGAATCCGAAAGGCGCCTCAATAGCGGATATGAAGCCCTATAAGGAAGCCTTGGATGATTCCCAGGTACAGAAGAGAGACACGAAATTCTCCAGGAGTAAGCGATCTGAACCCACAGGTTTCGGGTCGAAACCTCTCTTAGGGAGAGGGGTGTGTAACGAGATTTTTCTCGTTACTAGAGAAAACACTAGTAAAGTCACTAGGCGAAAGGAACGACATCTAACGCCGGCTGAAAATAGCCGAGCGAAAGATGAGTAGAACATCGGACGACGGCCAATCAGGCCGCTCCGAAGGTGAATTTGACCAATCACATAGTGGGAAGACACGTGGTAGGGTGAGACCATGTTTCGGAACACTGTGATGGCGCTGAAGATAGCTGTTTCCCAATTCGGAAATCCACCCAGCTGTGTTAGGGAGT
>NW_011887749.1:1375775-1381206 GCF_000806365.1 Fopius arisanus
TAGCCGTTGGTCCCTGGTCTAAGTCGACGGCGCCCTTCGGGATCACCCAGTTGGAACGCCAGTACGTCGGCCCTGAACTCCCTAACACAGCTGGGTGGATTTCCGAATTAGGAAACAGCTATCGTCAGCGCCATCACAGTGTTCCGAAACATGGTCTCACCCTACCACGTTTCTTCCCACTATGTGATTGGTCAAATTCACCTTCGGAGCGGCCTGATTGGCCGTCGTCCGATGTTCTACTCATCTTTCACTCGGCTATTTTTAGCCGGCGTTAGATGTCGTTCCTTTCACCTAGTGACTTTACTATAGTGTTTTCTCTAGTAACGAGAAAAATCTCGTTACAATGAATACAGAACGTTGTCCCAACTGTAAAAGAGCTCTTCTTAATCCATTCGACAAGCCTACTCTTCTGGAAGCTGCTCTAACTCTACTTTCTAAGTTTCGTTTATAGAAAAAGTGTTTACTTGGCGTGACTCTTGAGAGCTGTAATCTATTGCAGCAAAACACAACCACTCCACATTTATGCTTTATTTATAAACCATTTTCATCACACTCGTGAAATGTCTTTCGTGTCCTTAGTTCATTGTATTCTAGAACAATCTTCTTTATTCATCCTATCCTTGAATTCTAATACATAAATACAAGCGAAATTACGAAATTTCAATCTTTTTAAAATAATTTGAATCTTGGGGAAATTCATGCAACACATGTGCAACTTTACAAAATCACTGATGTTTATATAACTGGATGGAGAATCATGTATTCCACAGCGTCTCCGAATATTAGTCGGGGAAATAAAATTCAATCAAGTGTGCATGCTCAGCGCAATTGTCAGGGGAAAAGGAGAAGCATGTTTACCCAGAGTAGCTGGAAACTTCCTGGGGAAATTTACAAAAGATACAAATCATAAAAAATAGCGGGAAATGGGTCGTTAGAACTTTTAGTGAAATTCAACGGGGTTATTTTTTTCTACCTGTCGTCAAATCCACAGTAAATAATATGAGCGGCACGACCAATTAGGAAAAGATTACCTAGAATTTTGACATTTGAATATGGAGATGTATTCAGTACATTTAACTACATATTGAAAAGTTAACTGCTTCTTACAGTAGAGGAGGATTCAGTCGGCAATCACCAATCCTATTACTGATTTTAAAAAAAGAGTGATTACTAGCACATCAGTAAGTCGAGTTCGAGGATAATTCTATTAGAGTTAAGAATTCAGGAATTTTTCTGGATTTCTGGATGAAGAAATAAATAGATCTGTCACCTAACCAGTTTTTCGTCTTGTCACTTAAATCGTTATGGTGCTATTTTACCAGCGTCATTTACCGAACACATCATTCTCCCTTGGGCGACGCGCATGTGCAGTCAGGGATACTGTACTATTTGATCGACCATTCAGAAGCGCTGCTTATCCTACAGTACTGCCTCAGTGTCGGCGTAGTGGGGATATAGAGATCGAGATATGCGGTAGCGTATCGGCCAAGTAAAAGTTTCGTCTCTATCCAACAAATAAGGCCGAGAGCTACGGTGTATCTATACACGACACAACTACCCCTTTCACTACCTCCTAATCGTATTCAATCCATAAAATAGAAACGCTACAAGTTACATGAAATCTGTGCATAGATACATTATACAAATCGCCCTCAACCTTTTCATTGATACAAGTTTTCCCTTTTTTCGATTAATATTGGCAAAAATACGCCCATGGCAACGGGCTCATTTCAATATTTTCCCGATTTCTATTATCTTTCGGTTACATTGAAGTCACTAAGTTGGCAGCAGGTCGATCCAACCTAACCGGGGCCAAATTTGGCGTTGAGATGTTGCCATCAGAGTATTTAAACCGTTGAATCGCAAAAGGGAAACAGAGGATAATGTTTTATTTCTTTCCTTGGATTTTATATTTTTTATCTATTTTCATAATTATAATTGTTAACTAGAATATGCTGTGAGAATTATATGCAGTTCTTGAAAAATCCGTGAAATCTCCCGAAATGACAAAAACTGGTGTTTTTGTGAAAAAAACTCAGCCAAGTCAGAGTTTCGTACAATTGATTCCGTGAAAAACTCGTGTTTTGCCAAAATATGGCATTCCTAGATATTTAAAAAAACTCAGAAAATGTAAATGAAAATGCCAAGAAAAGTGATGCGAGTCGATAGAAAGCATTCAATAATGAAAATAAAAAAATCAGTAGAGACAGGACCAACTTACTTGGCGCGGTTTTATTTACAGGATAATGGTAAAATGCAATTTGATTAATAACTAAAAGTGACTGAAGATAATCTTTGGCTCCAACTCTAGTTCTTGGGAAAAACCGCGCCAAGTAAGTTGATCCTGCCTCTACTGATTTTTTTATTTTCATTATTGAATCCTTTCTATCGACTCGTATCACTTTTCTTGGCATTTTCATTTACCTTTTCTGAGTTTTTTTAAATATCTAGGAATGCCATATTTTGGCAAAACACGAGTTTTTCACGGAATCAATTGTACGAAACTCTTACTTGGCTGAGTTTTTTTCACAAAAACACCAGTTTTTGCCATTTTAGTCTACCCAGTTATATTGACATCAGTGTCACAAGGGAATTGAATCCTAGCTTGTAACGTGGCCAATTTTTTTCAAAGGAAACCCGGATGTTATCCGCCCTTCTTTCTCCGATTAACGAAATAAACTGAGTTAAAACCAAAGCGGAACAAAAATCCTCAGAAACGGAATCAGACGCATATGTTAAAATTAGAAACGATCGGAGGAAAGGTGGTAGTTTGCGCGCTGCTCAGGGGTGAGATTGTGGAGAGAGGGGTGGGTCGAGATGGAAACGAGTCATCGGGCATAAACTAAGGCATTAGAATCAAGAAGGAAAATAAAATGACTCAAAACGTAATTCTGAAATCTCGTACGGTATATAGTTCCATGTATCAAACTTTACAAACGAAACGTTAGTTGCTCCAAGATGAGAGGAATATCTATTAAGTACAATGAAAGAAACTTAACTCTAACGCAGAGACCGAAAAAAAGGAGAACTACGATAACTGTTGAACGAAGGTATGATTTCAATAGGAAAAAAATTACGAGAGCTAACCGCCACCCAAATCTATTCAGAAAGCCGTTCGGAAAATCGATCCCCTAAACCGGCGAGTATCACGACATAGGCGAAAATATGTAAATTATGCGAAAGTCCCTAATCTAACGACCTATCTACCCTTTTAAGCGGACGGCAACTGCAGGGCCGGAAACGGCAGGACGGCGCCCAGCGCAGTGCTAGATGGGACTAGCAGCACGAAATATAAGAATTCTCAAATAAAAATTAAAGTAAATGATTCCGACCCGAAAAAGTATTTATATGTTAAAACGAAATTTCTGAAATGAAATCCTCCTGTCTACGGGGGTTTTCTCCACGATCATTGGATCCGGAAAATGAGACGGAAAAATAATTAACCAGAAACGAAATCAAACAAATACGAGAACGGAAATTAAATAAAAATCCCAACAGCTTTGACTACTCAGTGGGTGGCTATGGCCGTGAGCTCCCGATGGATGAAGCGTTAACCCGAGCCAGGAGCGGTAACATTAAACCGCAATATTTTCCCCATTTTTATAAAATTGGCCTTTTCCAAGACCAATTCAATAGACCCGTTTTGTTTCATATCTCGAGACACCAAATAATAAAATAATACCAGTTGGTGATTTTGTAGAGCCACACTTTATATACTCCAGATGTATTCCTAAATTAGATTTAAATGATTTCTATAGAATGAATCACAAAAGTAATTACTGGTGGTTATCAGATGAAGACTGTGACCTTGGCCGGGGAATTAAAATATAATAATTCCTGGCGAGGGCACCATATTGAGGAATTAATAATATTCTGAAAAATTAGGGAAACTTACTATAATTTACGGGAGGACCTGAAATAATAAGAGGGAGGGGGGTTCTCAATAATTACTCGGGGGGATTTATAAATTGACTCTGTATTCTGATCTCATTACAACATATTAACATAACAAATAATCCGGGTCTTTTGACTAATAACTCGAGGGTGGGGGGTAGGGCCAACTCACTTGCGGCTACGCGAAATATTATATAATAAAAAGAAGGGGTGACTCTAACTCTGGAAAAAAGGGAGAGAAGTGAGGGGGCCGACTGGAAAGGTAATAATTAATAGGGGGCTTAATTTACAACTAAAATGAATTTATTGGAGGCTCACTGTTGGGGGGAAATTAACAGGGGGCAGGGAAATTCGTTGGGGCAGGGAATAAAAAATGGGGCACTCACGGGGAATGGTGTCTTCAAAATTCTCTCCGCTTTCCTCGGGGTCTCTCCTCCTTCCTTCCTTTTCCCGGCTCTCCTCGGATCCTCTCCACGAGATTCAGCCGTACAATCTTCCTCTCCCAAAATCTGTTCCTCCGCACGAGATTGTTCCTCGCAATAAAATCCTTTCCTCACAGTTCTAGACAATATTTCTGTCTTTCTCAATAGTTCCTCTCACACACACAATCCTCCACAGTATCCTTCACTCTCTTTCTCCTTCATTGATAGTATATTTAGTCCTTCACACTCTTTATTCTTCACACAGTATTTTTAGTCCTTCACACTCTTTCTTCTTTAACCGGGCAGTGACTCGTGGGGCGGCTGTGGCACGAGTGATAGCTGCCAATCATTTTCACTTCTTCTTTCCTGATTTTTGGGGGGGTCATCGGGTGTCCTTCTTCTTCTCATCTACGGGCTCGCTCGAGGGATGTCTCTTTCTTCCGGGGTCACGTGGGGTCCTTTTTAATGATGTTGATGCGTGAGTGCCAGGGGGAGGGGAACGGGGACGGGGGTTAGGAGTATCTGGGGATGGGTTGCCCAACGGTGGCAGAAAAGATCACTTAAACCTTACTTAACCTATCAAAGTAACGTGTATTAATTAGGGGGCAGGGGGGGGGGGAATTCTGCCTCGTCACAAGACTTAGACAATCAGATGAAGAATTAAAAAACAGAGAACTTGCATATAAGAATACTGAAGAATATCGTAATTCCCTTAAAAACAAACCGACACGGCGTTATTATTCGACAGGTCCTAGGCCCCCCTAAATCAATTCACATTAATCGAACTCGATCGTTAAAGAGAGCACCCTATATTAAAAACATTGTTAAACTCCTCCTCTCACCTGTCACCGAAAAACGAACACCAAAACTTGTGTTAGTCACGTGGTCCCCACATTGGAGCGGCAATGTTGTAATTGTTCCTAAACACTTCCCATAAACACCCCGTAAAGCAGGGCCCGGCAACCTGGGCTCATTAGGCTCACGCGGCTCCCGAGCTTCCTTAGTCAGAGCTGGGAGAGAGGCCTCATCCACTTAACAAAACTACCTGCTCTAATTCGATATCTCTCTCTGCTTGAGCTCTGGTTCGACCGATACCGGCAGAGGGCCACCGTGCG
>NW_011887749.1:1382106-1407677 GCF_000806365.1 Fopius arisanus
CATTAGGATGAGAGGATTATCCCGACCCTAGTAATAGGCTGGCTCCCGACTACCTGAAGGTTGCCGGGCCCTGCCGTAAAGTACCTAAATGTCTCTAAATAATCTCGCAGCACGACAAATATTCGGCTCAGACCGCGAATGTTATAATTTCCGTAAAATCAATTGACCTAAAGCGTTTCTCCGTATAGTCTAAAAGAAAACCAACCCGTATTAGTCGATGATAACTCGAAACCAAATATTAGGAGAACGAGTAACACACTTTATTCCGTAACTTGATCTTAACTTTAATTATAGAGTAAACTTTAAAAAAACTAGTATCGAAAACTTGAAGAAAAACGAATTGAAAAAAGAAGCGGCACACTATGAGCTTAGGATAGAACTGACTTCAACTCAACTAATTTGTCAAGGATTGGGTCCTACAACACCCACTAGTGGAAACGTTGCGCACGCAACCTAATTAAGGAAAAGAAAAAGGAGTAGAACAGGGTAAGTGATGGAAAAATACAGTGCATGACATCGCGTGTTTTGTCTGTCAAGGGACGCAGGCCCTCAGCTACACAATGAACAAAGGAGACCTCACACATGTCGAGACAAAAACTTGAGCGAAAACAGAACTGGTACTTTCTGACTGAAACCATATTTATTGGTAAGTTTATGGTTTCCTTCTCGAGTTTCGGATTTTGGAGAAAATATTGATCTAATGAAATTCAAGGGCAATAAAATTTAGAAAGTTAAACTCAAGAGGGGTTGGGTTTTATTGTTTTGTGTAATGGTTTTTTTTCTCGCACTCGTGGAGTGGTTTTTCTTCCATTGTTCATTGTCCATTGTCCACTTATTTCCTCTATAGTTGAAATTGGGTTTAATTTAAAAATCATTGAAACATTATTCTTATTATATTATTATATTCGTGGACTAATAGTGTCATCCATTGGCTACCAACCTCAGGACGTCATATACATAGTAGACGGGAAGTTTTTATAGCGTTCCACTTGGATTAGGTAGGAAGGGGAACAGGATAATTCGCGATATAATTTTTACAAGAAAAATTACTGAAAAATGGATAGTCCAGATTGCCCAGTCCAGGGATTTGAATCTGGGACCTTCGGATTATGCATCGGGTGCTCTCCCAACTGATCGATCCGGCTCCTAGCCATTTCTTCATTTCACTTTTCTTGTATATATCGAGCACCGCCATCCTTCATACGGCAATCATTTTTTCTACATAGTGCGACTAATCAATCCTAAACTCGAACGAACAGGCATTTTGAAGTATCAGCATTCATTTAATATTCATATCTTAAGTTATACACTTGACGCTAAGGTTAATTTCAATCATTTTGGAAATTGACATACTATCGTTCAATATTTATGAGAGTTCCATAGTCAAACATCTCATATTGAATGGTGTTCTGATGGTTATTGAGGCTGATGAGTTTAGTGTCACGCTTTTCTGGTGCAGATGCGCCTATTTCTACCATTCTGTGCTTGTGCTTGAGTTGTTATTGATGAAATGCCGACTCAGGGTCAACACTGGGTTTAACATCTTTTCAATGTCAGTGAATCACTAATAGTGGTGAATAGAAATAATTATTTTATCAATGGAAAGATTCTACGGTTACCTAGAAGTGCGGAGGAGAATTGAGGTGTATTTCAATTGCAAAAATATCAACTCTTGGTCAACACTGGGTCGCAGTCCCCCACCCAGAGTTATTCTCTTTATTCAACATGTTTTCAATGTGGGTGAATAAATAATCGGGGGGGAATACACCAAATCATTTTATCATTGGAATGATACTATGATGATATAGAAGTGTTTTTGCCCAACCCAGACTGGGTTGTGTCCACACTGGGTTAGGTTTGGGTGCCAACCATCAGGGTCGTTTAATGATAGCTGAACGGTAACAGCAATGGCAACAACAGTAAGTGGACATGAGGAAAGCCTATGAAACTCAACGAGTTTCATAGGCTTAATAGTATCAGGGTGATATCAACCCAGAAAGATTGTGTAATTGTCGGGGACTTTTTCATGTTCGTAGACAATATGTCGTTGATTTCGTTAAGCCTTCTGACGATTTTAATATGGTTGGTATCAATGTGAGATAATTGCATTGATCTTAAATTAAGTGGTGGTTGTATTTCTGCTCCAGCTCCATCACAATCAAGGATTGGTGAAATACTGATGTCGGCTATGTGGTGTGTAGTGTTCCTTTCTTTTTGGCTACTGCTCTCGAGGACGCAGGAAGTTGTGCACGGTTAAATCTCTCATGTTGTTCCGTAGATGATTGTGACAGATGAGAGTCAAAGTGACAGGTTTTGGGAGTACGTAAATCCATTGATGGGTACCTAGATCAGAGGTGAGCAACCTCAGGTAGGCTCGGAGTTGTAGCCATAAAATTTTGAAGGTTCCAATAATAAGGGACCTAACGTGATTACAAGGGTTGTCGTATATTTGTGTGGTGGGAGTAACATCGAGTGATGGCGCATGCTCGTGATTGAAATGTGTGGGCAAAATAGTTTGAATTTTTATGCACGTGTTTGAACATTTTCTTTTTGATTAAAAAAAAATGAAATTAAACGATGATGGTTCAGCTTCAATATTCATCGGTGGAAATGAAAGTGGGATGCTCGTGAACTTAAGAAAGAAATATTTAATCGTCAATTAAAGATTGAAGGGCCGATAATTTTTTTGATTGTGAGAAATTGGTTCATTTTTATTTGGTATCGAGAGCGGGAAATGTAGAAATCAAAAGTTTGAAAATGCATGTCAAGTCAGGTCTATTAACAACATGGTAATATTTAGTAATTGTTTTCTAAACAATATTTCAATTATAATTTCAAAATTACTTCGAAAAATCTATGAAAGGTACGAAATATTTTTTTATGAAGATCATTAAAAGAAATCAATAACCAATCAAACTGATAACAACAAAAAAGAAACAATAATTGGAAAAATATTTCCATTTAAGAAATAGAAAATTTTTCTATTATACTTTTTCCACCACCAAGTTTCTGCCGAATATCCCCACTACTCTTGCCTACGCGCAGGGCATCATGGGCCCGAAGTGGGCACAGCCATAAACTTTATGGCTTGGGACAATTTTAGATTTTAGTTTTTACATTTTTACTTAGATAATGCTAGAATTCAGTGGTTGTCTTGGTTACTTCAGTGTTGCAGGAACTTGGGAGACCGTTGATGTTGGACAGTAGATGCAATAGTATGTTGGTCGTAGCACATGTACTTTCTGCTAAAATCTTGATTGCATTCCGAAAGAGATTGGAGGCCAAGGAAATGGGAATTTGATTTAGAGATGAGGAGATGATTATATTTTGGTTAGACGTAGGTGGTGTTGTATACTCTATAAGTAATTAACTGAATAATTTACTTATATATATATATTTACATTTTTCCTTTTCCTATTACCATTGTTACCATGGTTTGATAGGCGCCCCTTCGTCTTAGCCTTTAGCCACTCCTACTATCCTCTCATTATTTTTGCGGTAGCATGGGCCGACTTTCTGTACTGCGCCCATTTGGCGTGTACTGAGGGAAACCATGTAAAACCTCAGTAGCGCAGCCGGCCGGTAATGCGGGGATTCCGCTGTGTTCATCAGTCAGACTGACTCGGTGAACACACCAGCTCTCCGCACCCGTGCCTGACGGCGGTAGTCTGCACGCCGATGGGTGTGACTAAGCGGGCACCCATCCAAGTACTAACCCAACTGAGCGTTGCTTAGCTTGGGTGATCGCTGGAGTCACACACCGCCTGCGTGGCTACTGTCGCCGCTCCTATATATATATATATATATATTTCTAGTATCTACTTGGGCGAATCCCCATTTTACCTCGAACATTCATGGGAAAATTCTCCTCTTTATTCACAACCCCTGGACCTTACCCCAATAGGTGTTTAACCGGAACAAACCAATAACTCCTATCCCTAATAAAATGATAAAATATCTCCCGTATCTCACTGATTACTTTGGGTCATTCCCCGAAGGTCTAATAACTGTCAAACTTTCCTCAACCCTTGGACTTTCCTCAGCGTCACAAGCCTTATTCTCCTTCCACTTCCCTTTACAATCTCTAAATAGTTAAAAGGCAGAACTTTGTTAATTTTTTAAGTAGTCTTGATTTCGATCTATTTGGAAAACCTAGCCTTAGAATTCTCAACATCACAGATTGACACTTAGAAACTAATACATTCCAAATAAATAACAGTTTTATTTAAGAGTAAAGTCTGAATTAAATATTTATTCCTCGGAAACCAACAAATTTTCGCGAATAGGATGGGATTGGTTCAACACTTGTGAAAAAACCAGTGCATTCAACGGAATTAACTATTTTTCGACCTGGACAGAAGTGACATATTGTTTAAATTTGGATCATCCTCTACATCTCTTTAAGGATAAACCACCTAGGACTGGCCTTTCTTCTGAACCTAACATCTCCAGCACCAGCCAAGAGAGTTGTCTAATAACAAATTGTAAGTACTGACTCTCAAGTGTTGCAAATTTTAATTCCGAATGAGATCTCCATAAATTCTAAAAATGCCCTATTCCGAACATCAAGTTCCTCCAAATACAAATCCAGGAAATCGCGAATTAATGGAACAATTACCCTTAAATTTCCTAACAAAATTAATCCCAGATACATTTGACGGAAATTGATTGAAAAGGCGAAGTTTTGTTAAACAAATTGATGGGTTACTTGAAATTGC
Source organism: Fopius arisanus (assembly GCF_000806365.1). NCBI lineage: Eukaryota > Metazoa > Arthropoda > Insecta > Hymenoptera > Braconidae > Fopius > Fopius arisanus. Next base: position 1,386,825 of record NW_011887749.1, read on the forward strand.
ATCAAAGTTACAGAAATTTTCATTGTTGCTCTACGTTAAGAGTAGAATCACGGGATGAGCTAGAGAACATATTGAGATTCATTGCAATCTCACAACATCGGCAGAAATCTCCGCGTTATTATTAAACTTATTTCAAGACAAGAAATCACTGGATCAATTGTTGGAAAACTCAATCACATTTCACAAGGCCGTAATGAAACGGTATCTCAATTTTACCAGAGACTCGAAGAATATTCGTCACGAATTCTAGCTGCATTTTATACCACAGAGCAAGATGCTGCCAGAGTCACAGGTCTTATTGCTATGACAAGAGATATGGCAAGAAATCGATTCGTGTAACATACACATCCAGCTATTTCTCAAATACTTAGGTATCGCGAATTCCCCACGACTAACGAAGCGCTCACTGCTGCGTTGGCTGAAAAGAAAGCTCTCAGACCAAAATTTGATTTTCCAAATCACCAAAGTTGCCTCATATGTCTTCAGTAGATAGGCTGGGCCGGTTCTGGACAAATTGCAAGTCATTCCAGAACTGGCAGGCGTATGAGGGGTGAGTCAGACTCCCGCGAGCGTAGGTGTATGACCCACTATCAAGGTCGTGATGTCATCCAATTCCTAGAATAAGAAGAAGTGCCGAAAGCATGTTCTCTTTCTCTCAAGGTCACCCTATTCCCAGAATGATTAATTCAATTGCGGGAACAATGGGAACGTGCCTAATGTTATGTTGTCAGCGGAATGTTTGGTGTTGTCAAAGCGCGCATTCCAGGAAAACGTAGTCGCAAGTATTGTGACTAGTTTGAGTTCAAGGTTTCTTTGTTTTTGCGGAGTCAACAGAAATATTGTTCTAGGAAAATCTGCATAGCATTGTCCTGCTTTCTTATATGGATGAGGCACTCCCGTAATTTCCATCAGTCTTTAAAAAAAGTTTCTGAGTGCTAAAAGATCGTTTTGAGTAAAACTCTGTTTATGAAAATGGATTCGTCACCTTATTTGAAACTAATCGAAACCATGAAAGAAGCTTATAAACTATGTGAAAAACAACCATGGGAAGAACAAGAGAAATGGTTGAAAATTGGTGGAAACTGGTTGAGGAGATTGAACAAAAGCGTGAGAGTTAAGTCGAAGTATTCGATGGCTCATAAATTGAGAATACAAATAACGATCACGCGTTTACATTTTCTGATTGAAAAGTTCAAATGCAGGCAAAAGAATGGTGGTACAATTAATCCTCCCAAACAGCGGAATGTAAGAAGTCATAGGGTTCATTGCCAAGATCTATTGTCAGTATATGAAGGAAGAATCAGAACTAGAGTTGTCATCAACCTCATACATACAGATTTAGAATCATTCTTCAACGATGCGAAATTTCTAATTTTTACTCGTATAAAGAATGCGTTACTGAAAGAGGGGAATTTAAAAGTTAATTTTATCTTAGCTTGCGAGTATGACAATTGGAAGCATGAGCAAACACTGCATGAAACTCAATATTTTAACACTCGAAATACTACCATTCCACCGTCTCGTGATATTAAAGAATGGTTCGAAGGGGATATTATTATAAAATTATTAACCAAAGTTGAGGAGTTCCTGGAACGCGATTCAGGATGGACAATGATTGAGATAATTAACCTTACACTCAACATTAAAAGATATGAACAGTTGCGGGGAGGTTTGTCTACGTATATTGATCTCCCACCGAAAATACAAAAGAAAAAGGCTGTAGTCAATATAAAAAATTCAGATGAATATTGCTTTTTATGGTGTGTAACAGCAGCGCTCTATCCTACTCACTATCATAGAGATCTGATTAGTTCGTATCCTCACTTTAGTAAAGTTATGAAGTATGATGGTATTGAATTCCCTATGAGTCTCAAGCATATATCCAAATTCAAGCAAATGAACAATCTTTCCATCAATGTTTATGGATTAGATCAGAAAGAATATATAGTTCCAGTTTATTTGAGTAAACTGAAGTCTGATAGAGCTACGATTCACCTTCTCATGGTGGAAAGTGATCATTCTTCAGCCTATCTTAATCATAATGCTGATAGCAATAGTGAGGATGCTAACGAGGATGATTTTGAACATAATGATAATTTTTCAAAATCAATTTACCATTTCGCATGGATACGGAATTTATCTCGACTGGTTAGTAAGCAGATATCAAACCATCAATACCACTTATGGTTGTGTGATCGATGTCTGAATCATTTCACATCGCAAAAATGATTCAATAACCATCTTACAGATTGCATAAGTTTGAATGATGTAAGAATGATATTACCAAATAAAAAAAACAATATGTTGAAATTCACAAACCATCGATTCAAAGAATCTGTACCATTGGCAGTATATGCTGATCTAGAATCTATATTAGAAGCATCAGATTCCAATCTCACAAAGCATATACCGCACAGTATCGATTATTATATACACTGCAAATTCGATGATGCTCTTTCAAAATTCGAAATTAATAGAAGTCCGCAATGTGTAGAATGGTTTATTACTCGATTGAAAGATTTAGCTCGAATGGTGGAGCAACGCATTAACGATATTGTTCCAATGGAACCTCTCACCCTCGAGCAAATACTTCACTTCGCATCAGCCAAAAACTGCCATATTTGCGAGAAACCGTTCAATGCAGTAAATATTGAACATCGGGATCATAGTCATTTTACAGGCAAATATCAAGGCGCTACTCACGCGGGCTGCAACTTAAACTATCAGCAATGTCATATTATACCGGTGGTTTTTCATAACTTATCGGGTTATGATGCTCATTTTATTATTGAGAAATTAGCAACACTTTTCGAGGGTTCAATAAATCTCTTGCCAATTAATAAGGAGCGTTATATTTCTTTCATCAAAGAATTTGATGGAATCAATATAAAATTAAGATTCATCGACTCATGCAGAGTTATGGCGAGCAGTCTGGGCAAATTATTATCATATTTGACTAATGACAAGAAACAAATAACAAGAACATTTTGCAACCTTAATCAAGAAAAATTCAGACTATTGATACGCAAAGGAGTTTTTCCATATGAGTACATCAATAATTGGATGAAGCTGGATGAAGATCAGTTGCTCGAAACAGAGTAGTTTTACTCTCAATTGAATGATCAAGGAGTTTCGGATGACGATTACAAGCATGCAGAAAATGTTTGACGGACTTTTAATCTTCAAACCGTAGGAGAATATTCAGATCTTTATCGTCAAACCGATGTTTTACTGCTAGCTGATGTGTTTCAGAATTTTCGGAACACTTGCTTAACGGTATATAACTTAGATCCACTGCATTATGTTACCGTTCCAGGTCTTTCTTTCGACGCCATGCTCAAATGCACCAAAATTGAGCTAGAACTCCTAATTGATCCTGAAATGATCCTTTTCATTGAGACGGGTATTCGGGGAGGAGTTGCGCAGTGCTCGAATCGTTATGCAACTGCAAATAATCGATATATGGGTTCTAAATTTGATCCAAACAAGGAGGAAACATATTTAATGTATTTTGATGTGAATAATTTGTATGATCACCATTGATGATTACAAGAATTGTTTGTTCAAGTATGAAAGTTTGAGTCGTCCTCAGTGTTTGATTCGCAGTAAAAAACATAAAGTGTATTCTATTCAACAAACCAAGATCGCCCCAAATTGGTGTGATGATAAAAGAATACTTCTCCCTAACACCACCGATACTCTTCCATGGGGTTATAAAATGTCTGCAACTACGGAGGGAAATAAATGATTACATAAAAATTCAGTTGACTTGATTATCTTTATTCACATCATATTTTTCACATGTTCCCAAGTATTATAAGCGTGATCAAAGCCTAACCATTTCACTAACACTTTATCTCCTCTCTTCCTAATGATCTTCTCCACTAAATACACATCGGGATATTGAGCTTTACCAAGTTCTTCCTCATAAAAAGCTCCTTGGATGGGATTTTTTTGAAAATCTTTGAGCAGATATGAAGTTGGATTAGTTTTTTGTACACGTCTAATGGTGAATACTTCAGTTGGTCAGTTTGGAGTATAACCGTTATCGAAAAAAAGTTTACGGTTGCTAATCCGTACTCGATCGTGAAGGTTGAACTTCTCTCGCCCATTACAGCTTTTAAAATCTCTGAAAGACTTTAGAAGGATTTCATGTTCATTAGCCTTAGAAACATTAGAAGGTTCCATCTTTATCGTTCTATGTTTTGTATTATTGTATCATGAAACCAGCTTTTTTAGCACTTGTAACCACTTATGCGAGCCTTGTAATGAGAACGCTTCCACATTTTCTCTTTGAGCGTTCGATAGAAACGCTCACATATCGATGTTTTCAAATTACTGAACGTAGAATACAGGTGGATATCATTCTGTTGCATGAGTTTCTTGAAATGTTGATTATAAAATTCCTTACCATTGTCAACTTGTAGTGTTTTCGGTATGGGTCCTAGAGCTAAAACGCTTTTCATGGCTTTAGTACCATCCAAAGCATTTTTGTCTTAACTGGTACAGCCCATGCATATTTTGAAAATATATCGATAATCGTTAAAATATATTGATAATTGCGGTTGCTGCTGGCGTAAGCCTTCATATCCACAAGATCAGCTTGCCATGTTTCATCAATGCTGCGAACGTGAACCTTCCAACGTGGATAATTTCGTCTTGCGGGTCTATGCAGCTCTCCAACCAGTTGAACTTTCTCTCCTTGCATTATCGCTTAATATGAATAATATTCTTCAGAGGGGTGATTATATAGTACTTAGGGGATTAGTCATTCGCATTCATTCGATCGCCTGCAGATTGCCCAAAATCGATTGCGTCAGATAGTTTATTCAGTTTTTCATTCAACGCTAGCAGATTATCATTCAGAAGGTGTCGGAGCCCCTCCATTGTTGAATCCAATATTTTCTTTGATATGACATCATTTCCTGCTACTGCATGGCCAACATTACATAATCTTTTCGAGTTCATATCATATTGACCATCAACAGTCAATTTGAATCCCAATCCGGAAAGACCGCGATTGATCCCCCTTCTTTGATTATGACTTGGCAATTGACGTCCAAACAGATCAAAGCTCATAATGCGATTGTGCTCGAGGGCGTCTTTACATGATCTAATAAACTATTCCAGCTTCACGCAGTTCTTCAATGATTGACATGATTTCATTATTATGATTACCATTCCCGGCCTGCTGTGAAGCCAGCAGCAAACGTAGGCGGTCAACCAATTCATTTTGATCATCCCAACATACATCATTAATTTTACCCGGTGTTAGCAACATTTTGTGTGGTAAACCATTCCCTGTTATGGGTTCATGATCAATCAAGTTTTTAATAATCGGCATATATTTGTGATAACGAGTTACATTGATCTCCCCATTAAATTGATAGCCCAATCGATATGCATTCGTCAGTTCTAGGATGTGAGCATAATCATTGAAATCAGCTTCCGAAATGACTTCTCTATTAGGAACCTTCATGAACAATAATTCCAAAAGCCCTTCTGTAGGTTGAAAAGGATGTCCATTAATGTTGATTATCTTCTCCCTAAATTCTACCTTCATATTCCCAATTATCAGACTGTTCGCTCTAGCATCAAAACGCACCCCATATTGCGTATCTAGTTTCTCTAAAGTTCGTGCATTATTAAATTTTTTTATGTATTCATTTGCCAATACATTTGGTGAATAACTTTCTTCTTCTGTATATGGTAGTGACAATCTTGATGGAACGTAAGTTTCATCGCTATTGTTTGCAGTATTATCGCTAGAATCATCGCATACTATAATACTATCCTCTTCAGCACCATCAGTTGCATCATTGAAAGAGGCTGTTCGTGATGATGATGATGATGATGATGATGAGGATGGAGACCTTCCCAAGAACCGCCCTTTGTTTTCAAGTGTATGTTGTTGGTGTTGTTGCTGAAGTGGTGAAGAAGCATATAGAGGTGCGGTTGGTAGGGTTGATGTTTCAACCATTTTCTTCAGAGGAGCTATCACAGGCTTCAGTGCTTCATTCATCTGCTCATCCATTGCACAGCGTTGCGATTTTATCGCTTTGCATTTTCTCCTGATAGTATTGCTAAGCTTCGCAATATCGGTTAGAATACTCAATTCTTTAGAAATATCTGCATTCTTCACCCTGACTGATTGGAGCTTGGAAACTGAATACACTTATGATGACACTTCAGAGCTATTTATAGTGATAAAGCGATCGAATCCTTTCCTATATCGCTCATCATTTATGTTTCTATCCTTATCAATGACGATGAAACCATGATTGTCCTCTTTCCAACAGTTCAAACATATTTTCTGGAAATCTGTGAATGTCATATCCGTATTGACATGATCATTATAAATATGCTTTAAATTTTTCTCATCTTGATTGAAAGAAATTGGTGTTATCTCGTATGAGGTGTTTTGGAATATGAGTGTACGTCTGACACAGATAGAAGGTGTCAACATCACGATGCCGACCCATACAAAAGAAATTTCTAATGTTATCCTGTTTTTCACAAGCAACATCATCAAAAATCATGAGTGAATTCATTTTCGTATCTTCAGGTCTTATAACGCTTTCATGCTCGCTGAATGGAAAATATCCAACTTCAGGGATAGATTTCAATAATCGTTCGAGGAATTGATATATCGCTTGATTTGCAGATTTTGAATAGATGTACAGATTCTCGAAACATAAGCCATTGAGATCGGTAATGAGGCTGAGCAATACATTCGTTTTACCACAATTTGATGGTCCGCAAATGATAGCCCGCACATGGTTTGGTAATAGTTCCCCATGACGTTTCTCAACTCTCTGTACTGCATTGTGTGTTATTTTATCAAAATTTATCACCGGTAATTTTATAGTCTATTCTTCGACCTTCATTGTGAGAATGGCTACAACAGCTATAAATGATCCAGTTTTATCAATTTTTTCGCACTCGCGAACTTGCGATAACTGGGAGAAGACCTTGCGGAAGGAGTCTACTCAATAAAATTATTAATAAGCTCCCCATCGAATTACATGTGCCGGGCTATCAGTATTGTGGTCCTGGAACGAAATTAGCAGAACGATTAACTCGAGGTGATTCTGGAATAAATCCCCTTGATACAGCTTGTAAAGCGCAAGATATTGCTTATTCAAAGAGTCCTCGTAATCTGGTTGAACGTCACGCTGCTGACAAAGCACTGCAGCAAAAGGCTTGGCGGCGGTTATTGCTAAGATACTGGAATTTGAGAGAGAACGGTAGCTCTAGGAGTAGCAACAGCAATGAAAATGGAGGAGGAGGAGGCGGAGGAGGAGGAGGAGAAAGTCAGCTTTCGGAAAATTGTTAATTCTGCGAAAGTATCAATGAAATTAGAAATGGATGATCCTATAAAGACAGCATTGAAAGGTGCTCGTGCAGCAGTCAAAATGCATGGGGGGAGGAAGAAAATCCATTTGCCTTGCCATCATGCCTATGCCTGAAAAAGTGGGAGGTGTTCTGCCATTTCTCATACCGCTCTTTGCAGGCTTAAGCGCTACGGGAGCACTCGCAGGTGGTGCAGCAGGAATAGCAAAAGCTGTTAATGATGTGAAAAGTGCACGTCAACAACTAGCTGAAAATAAGCGTCATAACGAAACTATGGAAGCGATTGCTCTTGGCAAAGGATTGCGTTTATCACCATATAAAACCGGTATGGGTTTGTATCACAAACCAAAAAACTTGTAAAGCTACCACATCGTGCACTCACCGATCGCGATTTATTGATATATGCTAAAAAATTGGAAATGCCGCATTTTCGAGGTGTGTTCATGAGGAATAATTTACCTATGGATGGTCCATGGCAATTCGAAGCTGCAGTTATCAATCTGGATGACAAAGATGGTCCTGGAACGCATTTGGTAGCTTATAGGAAAAATCGGAAGAAAATTACATATTTCGATGGCTTCGGGAATTTGAAACCACCTCAAGAACTCATTGATTTTTTCGGTGTTGGTAGTGCCATAGAATAAAATTGTGAGCAGTATCAAACTTATGATACTGTTATATGGGGACATTTATGTCTAAAATTCCTGAATAATGAGCTATAAATATACTTCACATCCCTCAGAAAATTCAGTTAATCAACATGAGTGATTCATTCACGTTAACACTCAGCAAGTTCTCCTACATTGGAGACACATTATTTCCTCCCCAATCGAGCTCTCTCCGAACAAAAATTATGTTCTCGGACTCATTGAATTATTCACCTTCCACTCAATCCCTAATATTGATAAAGGGAAGAATAAATTCTATGTTGGAGTTGATGTCATCATAATCCCTACAGGGAGGTATGAACTTGAAAGTATTGAAAAATACCTTCAGGAGGTACTATCAATGAAAGGTGTAGATCTTGCTATTACACCCAATAATAATACATTATGCAGTGAAATCAAATGTAGTGAAGAAATAAATTTCATTCCTAATGATAGCATTGGTTCAATTTTGGGATTCACTCAGCGAATACTCACTCCAAACCTGCTCCATACATCTGATCAACCTGCAGCCATCCTTTCAATAAATTCTTTACGCGTTGAGTGTAATATAACCTCAGGCTCCTACATAAATGAGCGGAAACTGCACACGATTCATGAGTTTTTTCCTACTGTTCCGCCGGGATATAAGATCATTGAAAAGCCCTCAAGCGTCATTTACCTACCGATTGCCGTTAGAGCAATAGATCACCTGGAGCTGAAGATAGTAGATCAGGAGGGTGAATTGGTTGATTTTCGAGGAGAAACTGTAACCATCAGGTTGCATATTAAATCATTGTAATACACAGTATATCATGGGTATCACTTATCATACCAAAATAGGTAAGAGTTATAAAAAGGGGTTGAAATGTTTGACCGCTCACAGTCATCATCCAGCACATCACCGAATAACATCTCCAGTGGTTCAGAGAAGTAAGCTCAGAACGGGGGAGAAGAAGAAAAAAGCATTAACGAAGCAAAATCAACAATTCCACGAGACTTTGGGATTGAAGCTCCGGCGAAAAATAAAATAAAGAGTCAATTTTTCTGTTTTTGTGGTTGCTGCTGGAAAGTATCATCATATAACGATGGATATTCTAAAAATAGATTGTACATTCATTTTTGATGATTCCATGGCTCATTATGAAATACATGCCCATCAACCTTATGCATCCAATAATTTCAATAATTCCGATGAAATTCGCATCACTGACCAACATCAAGATTTATGCATACTTCCGAGTAAAAGTTCCCTCCATATTTCTGGTAGGTTCACTACTGCTGCTGGAGGCAACGTAACTCAAACAAGATTGACTAGGTGTGGTGTTTGTCATTTGTTTGAAGAGATTCGTTATGAATTGAGTGCGGTTGAAATCGACCGTTCGAAAGGTGTTGGCTTGACCACTTTGATGAAGAATTATCTGTCACAGAGTTCCAATCAGCTCCCTCAAATGGAGAATGCTGGTTGGTTGAAAGATGATGAAAGTGTAATAATCGATGTGAATGGGTTCTTTGATATCTCCACTGAACCACTGAACATGTTATTGGGTTTTGCTGAAAACTACAATCATATAATTGTGAATGCAAAACATGAACTCATTCTGGTACGTTCAAGCAGTAATTTGAATGCAATAGTACAAACTGCACCAGCTGAGGGAGCGCAAGCTGAAGCATTCAATATTGCGTTGACCAAAATCGAGTGGTTAGTGCCTTATGTTAAAGCAGCAGATGATAAAAAAATAAAATTGTTGAACTACATCAGCAAGCATCCTATTATTCTCATAAGTTTTCGAACATGGGAATTATATGAGTATCCGCTCTTACCAAATACGACTAAACATGTATGGGCAGTGAAGACATCAACACAACTAGAAAAACCTCGTTATGTCATTGTAGGCTTTCAAACTGGAAGAAAAAACATTTCACTCTCAGACGCGAATAAATTCGATCATTGTAATATTCGAGATGTAAAATTGTTCGTAGATTCTCAAAGTTACCCATATGGTAACATGAATGTAGACGTTCGGCAAAATCAGTTCGCAATCTTATATGACATGTATGTAAATTTTCAAACGTCTTATTACAATAAAGAGCCAGAACCATTATTATCGTGATCCAAATTCATACAAACAGCCCCTCTGATTGTAATTGATTGCTCGAGTCAGAATGAATTTTTAAAGTCTGGACCTGTAGATATTCGTTTGGAATTTGAATCAAATGTAGCATTCCCTGATGCCACAGCTGCATATTGTTTGATATTACATGACCGTATCATCGAATATCAACCGCTAAGTAATACGGTGAGGAAGGTGACACAACTCTATGCAAAATTAGAGTCGTAAGAATTTTTGAAATCAATAAAACTCATATAATGTTAAAAGTTGACTATTTTATTAATGGAATTACAACGTATTTTCTATAAACCAGAATCTTAATCGATGTACATTTTCCAGTGAACAATCATAGGCTTTTGTGCAGTTATTATGACATTGCTCCTGATGTGGAATGGTTCGGAGCGTTTGGAGCAGATATAATGGTGGGCAGTCCATATCCTCCAGATCAATGATAGTTATTTTCGTTAATTCTCCGATCCATATTTTCTTCTCGTAGCCCTTCACATAAAGTTTTGTTGTATTTTTCCCCAAAAGATTATTGAACCACTCCTTCAGTTCGTCATAAGGAACATCTCCATCACTCCATTCAATACCATGATGGTTCCGCATGCACCATGAATTCATTCTTCTGTAGGTATCGGACAAACAGCTGTACGGGAATGGCGGTTTGAACAATAAATTGAACTGCTCGGAAGGATTCATCAAGCGTATCCCTGCTAACTCCTTAAAAATAAACTCGTTATCGTCTGCCTTGAACCCCTGCACGTCGACGAAGACAGCCATGATGATTATTCCCGAAGTCTTTCTAGAACTGACTGCACTTCAGAATTAACTGTTGGAACCGTGTTCGTGACAGCATAAATACTCATAAAAATGCTTGTGTTGCATATATTCAGTAGACAAAGCACTCGCAATCTGCATCATCACTCACAACACCAAACATTCTGCTGACAACATAACATTAGGCACGTTCCCATTGTTTCCGCAATTGAATTAATCATTCTGGGAATAGGGTGACCTTGAGAGAAAGAGAACATGCTTTCGGCAGGTTTTTCTTATTCTAGGAATTGGATGACATCATGACTTTGATAGTGGGTCATACACCTACGCTCGCAGGAGTCTGACTCCCCCTCATACGCCTGCCAGTTCTGGAATGACTTGCAGTTTGTCCAGAACCGGCACAGCCTATCTACTGTCTTCGAACAGTTCATTTCTCCCCGGACTGCCCTCAGAAACGTTAACAAACGAGCAATTCCCCTAGATATCACAAAATGCGATGGACTAATTTTGCTAACATCAATGGACACACCCTCATTAATCACAGAACCTCCTTCTCAAATGACTACCAAATGAAGGGTGTCCAATCTAACGTCAATCAAGTCAGTGTACAATGTATCCATTGCAAAAAATTTCGATCCGTCATTGCAGACTGTAGGAAGTGTCTATGGGTATGAAATCAAAAAGAAAACAATGGAAACAAATTCAGACCTACGGGTAAGCCCCGGCCAATCAACAAAATCCAAGAAATCACAATCTTTAAAATCATCGACCTCAAAATCGAAGTAACTCCAATACTCCTATTAATTACCCTAGCAAACTATCATCCACGCTATAGCGTGATGTTGATATCAGTTCATGTAGATGTAGTGTGCATGTTGCGTGGATGTTGCGTGGAAGCAATTTTTGGATGAAGAACAGGTAGAAATCGATGAAAACTGATCAAAGAAGGATGTGGGATGAATAAGGTGGATTACTTGATGCATTTGGCGATGTTTGCTTGATTATTTTGGGATAAATTATAAAAAATATATAATGGCAGAAGTGAGCATGAAAACAGCGTTCGGAAAATGCCGAGAGATAGTGGTAAAGTTATATTACCGACCTCAATAACCGAATTGACCGTAGCCGTTTAATCGCGGGCCCCGGAGGACTGTGCATTTGGAAGAAATCTATTTTTTTTATTAACTTTTCAAACTTTTTTCTTCATAAATATGTAGGTGGTAATTTGGCGGAATTAAGGAGAACCCTATCAGAATTTAGGGGTAATTAGTTTTCGTTTAATCGATTTTTCTTTTTTGTCAATAATAATGAGCAGAAGTTATTCTTAAAAAAATCAAGAATAATTGGAATCGATTGAGAATAACTTGGTGGTCATTATAATTAAGGTTTCATAATTTAGGAGTTAAGGCCCGGCCTTCTCGTCGTGGGAAAATTTTGGTGACTTTTAACCCCCCCCCACAGTTTGCGGCAGACTTCGACGCCCGATCTAAAAAATACACGGTCGCTAAGAGAAACAAGTAGGCGACAACAATTATGTCATTGCGGAGGATTTAGCGAAATGTATAGGTATATTTTTTTGCCATCAATAAATTGATGGCGGGCTTCCGAATGATTTTAACAATATATTTTTCCTCGTCAGGTTGGATCTATTATGAATGTTAAATGGTCGTAGCAATTAAGCATCTATTAGACTAAAGTTTTCAAATTTAAAAAACGAATTCGATCCTGATATTCTGAGCTATATAATCATTTTACACTAAAATTTGAATATCTATAAAACCAATTGTTCAATTAAGCTCATTTTTCATACTATCCATTGTAGGGATAAACGGACGATTTCGTCGAAATTTGCACTCTTAATAGCTTGATTTTGATGCGGATGAAAGAGCGAACAACATTTTTGTTTTTAATAACATAAAAGTGTCATATAACTATGATTACTTACAGGATGCATTTTCCAGTTTTTGATTAATTTCAATAGTGCCAAGCATGACGAAAAGAATGGAATTAAAAAAAATGCGTACAATAATTTGAACTGAAAAATGAAAAAATCTAAATATTTCAAAAAGTTTGTATGGGCAACTATATATATTTCAATTGATGATGACAGGGGACATCGAGACAAAAATTTTCACATAAAAAAAAATGAATTCGGTTAAGTCAATTTTGAGATATTCAACATAATCATTTTACACTAAAAATTGAATATCTCCGGAACTAATCAGTCAATCATGCTCATTTTCAATACCATCCGTTGCAGTGATAAAAGGACAATCTCGTCCAAATTTGAAGTTAATAGCTCAATTTTTGCGATGGAGAGAATGCGTACAACAATTTGAACTGAAAAACGAAAAAATCTAAATATCTCGAAAAGTTTGTATGGGCGACTCTATATATTTTGATTGATAATGACAGGGGACATCGAAACAAAAATTTTCATATAAAAAAAAATTAATTCGGTCAAGTCAATTTTGAGATATTCCACATAATCATTTTACACTAAAAATTGAATATCTCCGGAACTAATCAGTCAATCCTACCCATTTTCAATACCATCTGTTGCAGTGATAAAAGGACAATCTCGTCAAAATTTAAAGTTGATATCTCGATTTTTGCGGGGGTGAGAGTGCGTACAACATTTTTTTTTTCAAAAACGTAAAAGTGACAATAACTATGATTTTTTCCAGAGTTCATTTTCAAATTTTTGATTGATTCCAATAGAGCCAATCATGGCGAAGAGAATGAAATGAAAAAAAACTGAATACCTTCATTAGTTTTGGAGATATTTCGAAAAAACGATTTATAAACAAATCACGATTTCTCAAAAACGGCTTGACCGATCTAGCAGAATTTTCATTCCATAGTTAGCCTCAACTCTTACCTACTATTTGACAAAATTTCCATTTTTTTGGAATTTTTTTGACCCACCTTTATTGCTTCCTTAACTAAAAAATCACCCCTGGCCAGGGGGCACCACGCACAGACATTCTCAAAAACTTTTGTATTTTTACATTTCAGACCATTCTACATCGTTTCCAAGCAAAATTAGAATTTTTTTTTTCCGGTCGGGATCGGACGATTGCAATGCTTCCATTCCGAAGCAAAATGAAGGGTTGAAGCTGGGATGAGTGTGGCAGGGTAAAATAGGCGTTGATGGTGGAGTGAGTGCAGGTGGGAAAATGAAGGGTTGAGGCAGGGATGAGTTTGGCAGGGTAAAATAGGGGGTTGATGGTGGAGTAAGTGCACGAGAAAAATGGACGGTTGAGGCTAGGACGAGTGCCTCCCGCGGTGAAATGAGGGTTTAGCATGCGATAATACCCCTCCTAATTTTATTACTCCTAAATTCTGATAATGTTCTCCTAAATTCCATCAAATTACCTACATATTTATGAAGAAAGAAGCTTGAAATGTTAATAAAAAAAATAGATTTCTTCCAAATGCACAGTGCTCCGGGGCCCGCGATTAAACGGCTGCGTTCAATTCGGTTATCGAAGTCGGTAATATAGCCCTACCCCCATCTCTCGGCATTTTCCGAACGCTGTTTTCATGCTCACTTCAGCTCATTATATATTTTTTATAATTTATCCCAAAATAATCAAGCAAACATCGCAGAATGTATCAAATAATTCACCTTATTCATCCCACATCTTTCTATCATCTGTTTTCATCGGTTTCTACCTGTTTTTCATCCAAAAATTGCATCCACGCAACATCCACGCAACATACACACTACTATAGCGCTATAGCGTGGATGATAGTTTGCTAGGGTAGGGTTCCTGTCTCAATCGTGCAAGAGCCTGAATTTCACTATTCCTACGATGACTATATCAAATCACTACAATCAAGATTGAACTTTTCCTTTAAAATTGCTCGCGAGAATCGTATCACAAAAACCGTATCGTACCCAGAAAAATTTAACGTAAATGATCGCGTCGGTATACGTGATCAACGAAGTAAAATTGGCTTGAGTAAAAAACTAGCAAAACAACTCAAAGGACCCTTCAAAATTCTCAAAATTCATGATAATCACACAGTACACGTAGAAGTAGGCACGAAAATAATTAAATATTATACTGATGTCCTGAAACGGTATTTTTCAGATGATTACAAAATTCCTACTCCTTCTAACCCTGACCTAAGAAACCTGTCACCTTGACCCTCATCTGTGACCATGTTCTACGGAACTACATGGAAGATTTACTTCTACAAAAATCTAAAATCCTCCAACTCGATGGAAATTGCAAGGGTTATACAACTTTCTTCATCGAGACCAATAATCAAAAGGCAAAAAATACTACGCATCACATAGCCGACATCAATATTTTACCAATCCTTGATTGTGATCACCACATCACCACAAAACATAACTAAAACATAATAAACGTAACTGAAACATTCCGAATAAATATCAGTTTTATTGAAGAGTAAAATCTGTATTAAATATTTATTCAGCGGAATCCAACAGTGGAAATGGGAGTCGTTTTATTAAGAATTTGTATGGAAATCAATTGATAAATTGTGAAAGTTTTCGTTGGTACTATCGGAATGCTCAAATTGAAGGGTATTTGTTTTTCATCAACCGTAGCTTGAATGTTGGTGAATTAGTAAAATAAAGCGATATTTCAAAGGTCTGGTTTTATAGAAAATTCAAATAGATCTTGGCATTTATCCAATTCTTGGTAAAACATTTGAGGAGTAAAGATTAATGGTCAAATTTAGTTGTGCATAGCATGTTTAATGTTTTCCATATAACGGACAGATTATCTGGAGATTATAGAACATAAGGCAAGCAGTCTCGAGATTTGATGGTTCATTGTGATTTCTACGGTGAGAGTAGAAAATCACAAGTTTATTTGAGTTGAAAATTAATTAATTTTTTTCAATATTTTCATTTATTACAATTTCTTGATTCAATTCAATAATATTGAAAGAGTCGTTATGATTTTTAATTGTACTGGTTATTGCTTGAATTTGTGATTTTATGACAGCTTGGATTCGATTATTGTTACTGAATATTTTTTTCTATTGATAGCTTTATTGATTAGTCTGCGATGCTTGCGTTTCGACAAAGCGATTGTCAATTGTTGCACTCTAATTATTCAAGGCTTGTACTTAATTATTAATTATTCCTAAATTTCGTTCGCAATGAAACCTTCCATGATTGGTTCCGAATAGATCTTTTAAATAGGATTTGCAGATGTTTGGTGTGGACACACTATTTCTTATTAATAATTGTAGAACTGCATTAAGGTTGTGTGTAACCCTGATGGTTCATACCCAGAGTCCAACTCTGGGTTGTATCCAGCAACCCAGTCTGGGTTAGGCAAAAACACACGTCTAGGTGACCCTAAAATCATTCAAATGGTTAAATGATTCTTTTTATTGACCCCTATTATTTATTCCCCGATATTAAAAAGATATTAAATAAAGAGAACGACAACTCTGGGATGGAGACTGTGACCCAGTGATCACCCAGAGTTGATATTTTTCACTTTAAATACAATCCAAGTCGCCTCCTCACGTCTAGGTGACCCTAGAATCATTCAAATGGTTAAATGATTCTTTATATTCACCCCTATTTTTTTCCCTATATTAAAAAGATATTAAATAAAGAGAAAGACAACTCTGGGATGGAGACTGTGACCCAGTGTTGACCCAGAGTTGGCATTTCATCCCTCAAACAATCGTTGCCACCCTTCCCCTTATTTTAATACACCTCCCGTGGTCGCTCTGAACATACAGTTATCCCCAGAATTGTTCACCAACATTGCTACCTCGTTAATGAATAAAAATCATCTATCTGGGTTTTGGATTTTACCCAGAGCTAGCACATTAGCGTTCAAACATATTCATTTAATTATCCACATCCTTCAACAATATCATTATATGCTTAAAATAACTCAGCAACAATCGGAAAAAGATCATAGTACACCCTGCCTTTAGATCTCCTCCAAATTCACCATTTAACCTCAACTCTGGGTGCCAACCATCAGGGAATTGACATGAATTGTGAGAGTTAATTGGAAGTTCGAAATTTTTGAGATTCCCTCATCTTTAAAGAATATAGTATTCCATTTATTCAAGGATTCGATTTCGTGAGGAGACAATTCAATTAGGATTGCGAGAGTTCGAAGTAGGAGTTTCGGAATCATCTGAAAAATACAGTTTCAGGAGATTCGTATGATATTTAACGATTTTCTTGTCTACTTCTACGTCTACTGAGTGATTATCATAAATTTTGAAAATTTTGGAGGGTGTTTTGAATTGTTTTTGCCAGTTTTTTACTCAATTCAATTTTACTTTGTTGATCATGTATGCAGACGGGGTCGTTTACGTTAAATTTTTCTGGGTGTTGATTACGATCATAGTATTCTTTCCTTATTTCTTTAGCATTGATAAGATTCTCGCGAGCAACTTTGAAGGATAAGGAGTGAAATTAGTTGATTTATGGATCGACCTGCTGTACGCAAACATATCAAATGGAAGATATTCACTCCAGTCGGTTTTAGTGAGTTTGATATAGCGTTTAGGATAGTCTTTAAGAGTGAGGTGAAATCTTTCTAACGCACCGTTGGTTTGAGGGTGGTTCATAGTAGAGGTGAGGTATTTTGTCTTGAACAGATTCGTTAATTCCTTTATTAGGTTTGATATGAAGTCGGAGCCTTAATCTGTTAAAAGTATCCTGGGAGTTCCAAATTTGGCAAATGTTTGAATGAGAAACGTCTGAGACAGTCTCAGCTGCGTGATTAGCGATCGCATAAACAAAA
The DNA here is from genome assembly GCF_000806365.1 of Fopius arisanus. Taxonomy (NCBI): domain Eukaryota; kingdom Metazoa; phylum Arthropoda; class Insecta; order Hymenoptera; family Braconidae; genus Fopius; species Fopius arisanus. Next base: position 1,404,483 of record NW_011887749.1, read on the forward strand.
GAATATTTTGTAAAATCATCTTGTCCACTGAGGATGAATCTGTTACCTGACTGAGAGAGACAGGGGGACCTACAATGTCTATAGCGAGACGTTGGAATGGTCTATCTGAAGTCGTGGTATTGTCATGCGTTGCTTCGTTCTGTTAAAGCTCGTTTTGTTCAATTGACAAGAGTGACGTGAATTTAGAAATTTCCTGATATAATTTTTCTTGGTTGTCCAATAAAAAGTTTCCTTGATTTTTGCGTAAATCTCATTGAACTCGTAATGTCCAGAGAGTTTACTGCAGATTTTCTTCCAGAATTATCTTAATTTCTTCTTTTATCTTACGAGTGATTTTTCAAGATTGAATAACTTGATATCAGATTTGGGAATGATAAATTTAAGCATTTCGTTCATAAAATTGTGATTGGATATTAGGGCTCCTTGCCGGAGGGACGAAAACGAATGATTTACTTCCAGTGCTTTTTCTCAATTTCTTCCATCTCTCAAAAATGTTTGTGAACTTGTACTTGTCATGATGAAAATTCTTAGCATACAAGAGACAGAACGTATGATAATTATTTTTCAATTTACTGATTTTATTAATTACTGGCTTCAAATTTTGAATTTGAAAATTATTGGAGATGTAATCCGCGTTTTTGTTGTTTTCATCCAGATCTTGCGACCAGAGGAGAATAACAGGGTCCCGAATTTTTGTTAGTGGGTTACTTTCTTTCGGGAACTCGATGACATCTTGATCGGTGTAATGAAATTCGATGAAATCTTTATAATGGTGTTCTGAATTAGTGAAGTGGTTGATTCAAACAGAACTGGGACTTGAGACTTCGTTTTTGGGAGAAAGCCGAGAAAGACCGCCAGCGTTTGAATCGATTTTACTTGGCTTATATTTCAGTTCATAGTCATATTCATTTATAGAAATTCTCCATCGAACTAACTTGGATGAGGGTTTCTTGCGACTGAATAGCCATTGTAAGGCAGGATGATCTGTGTAGACAGTGAATTTACGACCGAATAGGTAGGGTCTGAATTTCTCAATAGAATTTATGATTGCTAAACACTCTTTCTCAGCGGTCAAGTAACTTTGTGCTGCAAAATTGAGTGTTCTCGGATAATGAGAGATGGGTAAATCCTTTCTATCTTTGAGTTGGGACAACACTCCGCCCGTACTTACCTTGGAGGCGTTGTAGGTGACAATGAAAGGCTCTCAGAAATTAGGCTGTAAAATTGGATTTTCGGTCATGATTTTTTTCAGTGTAATTAATGAATTTTTCTGAGTTTCTGACCAAATGAAAGGGATATCGTTCTGCAATAAAGACGTGAGGGCCTTTGCAATAGTAGAAAAATCGCGGATGAACTTCTTGTAGAAACTAATGATGCCCCAAATCATCTTAATGTGGTCGACATTTTTACAACGTGGAATGTTATTAATTGCTTCGATCTTGGGGGGGGGGGGCTAGCTCTTACGCCTTTGTCTGAAATTGTGTGGCCTAGATATTCGCATGCTCGTTTGGAAAAGTCGCACTTGTTTGGCTGAAGTAGTCTTCAAAAGACATTTTGTAACACGTGATTATGGTCTTCGAGGGATGAGCCATAAATAACAACATCATCCATATAAGCAAAACATTGAGTGTTATTCAGAGCAGTTGGCACATTGTTCATCATACGTTGAAACGTAGAAGGGGCTGTTTTTAACCCAATAGGCTTTCTTCGGTTGAGGGACATTCTGATATAGAAGAACTGGTTTCGTCATTGCAGCGATATTGATATTGCAGTTTTCAGAATCAATTTTACATTTATGTTGACTAAAGAAATCGTATCCTAATAATCCGTCGAAAGCAATGTTAATGAATGCATTAATTAAATGGAATTTCGAGCTGACATTCATTGTATCATGCTGCAGTTGGAGAGTTGTCCCACCGATAGTTCTAATAGGGGCATTCAGTTTAATAGTTTCAGTATCCGCGCTTTAAAATGGTCTTAAAGCTAATGTTTTTAAAAGCGAAATGGCTGCATCCGTGCAGAATAGGAGTTTAAGTTTTATACTTTCAAATTTTTCGTCAAAGCATTGACATAATACATATGCCAAATTATTTATGGGGATTATTGGGACACTTAATGTCTTGTAGAATTTAACCTTGATAATTAATAGGATGACTTGAAAAATTATGCTTTCTTGAATTTTTCTAATTGATAGGAGAATCACCCGTGGATCTGAATGTGTTTTCATTCATTTCTTTTTGATTCCGTAGCCATAGACGTTTAGTGCAATCTGCAATAACGTGTCCAAATTTTTTGCAATAGTTACATTGTACACTGACTTGATTGACGTTGGCCTGGATACACCCTTCATTTGATAGGGATTTGTAAAGGAGGTTCTGTGATGAAGGGGGGCGTATCCATTGAAATTAGCAAAATTATCCGATCGCGTTTTGTGATATCGAGGGAGATTACTCGTTTGTTGAGGTTTCTGAGGGCAATCAGGAAAGAAATGATCTGTTCGAAGACATATGAGACAACTTTTGAATTTTGAATTGGAGAATTAAATTTTGCCCTGAGAGCTTTTTCTTCACGTAACGTAGCAGTGAGCGCTTGATTAATCGTGGGAAATTGGCGATACCTAAGCATCTGAGAAATAGTTAAATGTCCATAGTACACGCATCAATTTTTTTTCATATCTCTTGTCATGGCAATACCACTTGTGACTGTACGGTACGCGACTTTGTGGCGCCGGCGTTTTGGCGTCGTTTTCGGCGCTGAAAAATGAAAGTCATGAAAATGCGCAGAATGACATTTTTTCCATGGAAAATGAATGAACAAATTACACTGTATTTTGTCGATAATAGTTGATTTTGTGATGTCCAATTATTGATGACGTTGAATTAAGTAATGAGAATATTAATATTGATGCTTAATTCTCTTGCGTGAAATTGTTTACAATGTTTTCTGTCGTTAATAACTGATTTCGTGATGTCAAATTGTTAATGGTGTTAAAGTGAGTAATAAGAGTATCAATGATCATAAAGCATTATAAGACTTTTGTATCATTATCTTGTAAAAATATTATTGTGAAATTATTATGAATTCATCTTTCATTCGTTTTTAACTTCCTGTTCTATAGGAAGTTATTGTAATGACCCCGAAAATCAATATGGAAATTTTCAACATATCTTCACGTTTCAAGGCCTCCAGAGTAAT